>NC_056746.1:1499082201-1499334701 GCF_019279795.1 Protopterus annectens
TCCTACTGTGTAATGTTACTATTATACAAATGGTAGTCGGACTGAAAGCAAGGCTATTTAGAAGTGGCCTGTACAGTGTCACCAAATATATATGCAAGTAATCTAAGGGCTTAAATATGTCTCACAAATAGCCATAAAGATAGGTTTAAATAGATTTAATAATAAATAATAAAAGATCAAGACAATACTCAGAAAACAAACACAGTTAGTTCAGAGTTCAAAATCACAGGAAATATTTTAAAACAACATTGCAGGACAGTCTCAAAGAAATACAGAAAACGTTTAAACTAATCTTTACGATATTCTTATCTATATCTAAAATAAATTACTGTACCCTGGTTACTTACTATTAGCAAGGCAAGTGCAGATGTTGATGATGATGAGTGGATGTTGTCAGATCTAAAGACAAATACAAAATGCAAAGTCTCTGTCTGAAAGAGTTCTTAAATTAATATCAAATATTACTGCTGGGTCAGCTTGGATGACATCACTCTGTCACCTGCCTTCAGTTCCCAGGCTAACAAAAACTAACATCTCTGTGTTAAAAATACACATCTCTCAGATATTTGTTGAGAACTGGAAGTTGTAAAACAATTAAACACTTTTACATTTTAGACCTAGTAATTACTTCTGTCCAAGTCAATAGAAAAACATCTAGCTCTAGACATTGTCTGCTTCACTGAAACTGAGAGATAACACAATCATAAAACACTTTAATTTCAACTTATTTTCTTGAAGTTTTGTAAGTTAACTCTGTATGTTCCAGTGTCTACTATTAAAACATACATTTGCACAGCTATATAGTTTATATACATTTCTGTTCTTTTCCAGTAGGGTACACTGTGGACATATCCTTGAAGCTCAGTACTGTACACACCTTGTTCAACACACACTTGTACACCAGTAGTTTAATATACACATATATAGTTATCTTACATTTGTAAGGCAAGCATATGAATCATGTTGATATTCACAAATGACATATGATTATTTACAAAAGTCAAGACAGCTGGGCTGGCAGTGTCACAGTGCACAATAAAGAATATCGGTATCATGAGTGACAGTAACAACATATAAGATTTTACCACTGTTATAAAATATATAATGTATTTACTTCTCTGTGTAACTTAGCAAATCTCTTAATGCTTTTGTCCTTATTGTGACAGTGGGCTAAGGTGTTTCCTATCAATAAGAGAGGATGTGCAAATTACCATGGGAACTGCAGAACAATAAATTAGCAGCAGCACATGCAAGGTTGTAAGTTCACAGGTTAATATTAAGCTTACAGAAAAGAAATGGGAGGCAAGGGCAGCCTTACTCAAGATGTGTCCAAGGCCCCCAAATTCTTAGCTACAGCCCTGTCTGTGTACAACTATGATGATAGTTTATGATTAAAATGAAGGAGAAAATTACTACAGTAACCTGTTTCATATTATTGCTGATATACATGCACTTTTTCCACCACCAAAAACCATGTCAGTTATTTCAAAGGGCTCACATAACTGTCCTTTGTTTTCATGCACAGACTTTGCCCCAGTATCGTGAAGTTTTTCTAGGATGAGACATCATGCAGTTTACATAACCTATCTGCACAAACTGTAGGAGTATAGCAACACAGAAACAATAGTAACAAGACTAAACAAATGATGAATGAGACCCTAAGAGGCAGACTTAAAAGTTCCCATTACCCTTTATGAGTACCTACTAGTGCCTACAATTGAAATCAAACAAGGCTATACATGATAGCCCTGGTATACATTTGTGTGTCGACTCATTCAGACATGAAGACTAATCTTAAAAGCAGACAAAGTAGTGCATTGCATGAAGTACAGTGATAATGTATTCCACAGGCTGGGAATACATTGAGTTAGGAACCTGTCTCTCTGGGTGTTCATCCACAAACTGCAGAAAAATAAGCAATTGAACGTTATTACAGCGCAGCTTACAAATAAAAAATAAGTACGATCAGTTAAGCAAATAAAATGAGAAAAACAGAAAAAATGTTTCAAATGATTCAGAAATGTGTTATAAGTAAATAAGATGACATACAAATGAAAATATACTACTATTTATGGGCAAGATTCATATGTATGGTATATGCTGCATGGGGCTAGTGCACATCTATAAAGCATGATAGTATTTAAGATGCATGAAGGGTTAAATACTGAAGAGCTAACTCCCAAGCCACCAATGCCAGCCTGCGTAAGAGGTACAACCTGCGACATACCACAATAATGTGGTATTGTCTGTAATCACTTGAAAAGGCCCTGAGGACCAAAGGTGAAGGAGAGACTTCAAGGCATGGCTCACAGCCCATGTCTCTTTTCAGTTGATGTGGTTTGATCTGTCTGAAGGAAACAGCTCCCCAAGCAAAAAGTGATGCGCCTATGGTGGCAGTTTGGTTTTTGATCTGAGGAGAGAAACGGTAGACCTAGGTCAACTTAATTATGCTGTCTCCACCAATGCAGTTCCATTTTTATAATGCCTAAAACTGGAATTTGATACTTCAGAGAATGCAAATGCTGCGTCCATGTTTTTTTTCTCATGTGTAATTTGGCAGGAGGTATAATGAGAATCATAGGTCTCATGAATTCACACTGGTAACACTAATTTGCAGTCTCTTTTTGAAGAGTTTGATTATTATCTGTCAAAAATAAAACATTTACAATTGGACAATGCTTACTTTTCTGAATGCATCAAGGAAAAGCTTGTACCAAAAGGATTACGCATGTAGCATTACCCTGATGGTTTACAGGCTGGTTCCACTTTGTTTAAAGAACTGACTGCTTTATTTGATCAACATGGAACAGAATATATGAAAGTTATAGTTAAGCATAATGAAGCTTTTATTAATGAGCTCATTGAAACTGTTACTATTTTAAACAACAGGATTTGCAGTCGCATTCAGTGTAATGATTTTAAATATGAAATACACTTATTTTTAAAAGCAGTGATGAATTGTGTTCCAACATAAAAGCACGCAAAGTGAAAAAAATTGGAGATAATACTGATTATAGTAAGGGTATAGCATATCCTAACCCCCCACCCTCACAGGAATGGGACACTAAATTTACTGGTCAAAATGAGGTTTTTATGAATGATTCTCAAGCTCATGGTTCCAATAATAACTCAGAGGATTTTTTTTAGAACAAGCAGAATTTCCTCCCCCGAGACACTCCAAGCATCTAAAGAACAGAGCCCCCCCCCCCCACAGGACAATCATTGGGGAGACAGTCACACATCTTCATACTACTCCAACAATCAGTGGGGGAGTGGAGGGAAACGGAACAGGAGGGGGAGGAATTTTTACAACCGCACCATGAACAACAGGAATTGATTGACTGTAATTTTCTTGGACAGACTGGTGTGGTAGTCATTGATTCCATAGTCACTAGTCATGATTATGTTTTACCCACTTGTAATATTATAACTAACTCCTTAGGTGATTTTAAAGTTTATAATCTTTCTAATGTTTGTATAAATACTGTACATTGTGACATTTTTGCCAAGGGCTTCACTTTTGTACCTCAGCATAGCTGTAATGTAGCTAACACCTTGATGGACTTAAAACTGTACACTCGTAAGCTTAACTTTAAAGTTCTGTTTCAGAACTCTTTTTCTAACCAATTTGTTAACCCCCTTGCTATTTCCAGCACTTATAATCCCCCATTACATCCCCTGATTGCATTATTTGAAAGAATTTGTAAGTTGGACATACATAACCTTTCCTCTAGAGATAGAAGGAAGACGGTTATTTCATACCCAGGAGATCCGAACTATTAATGAAATAAGGGATGTTTTGGACAAAATCAGGATTTGAAACCAGATAAAGGGGGAGGTGTTGTTTTAATGAATTTGGATGATTATAACAACAAGATGTTATTTATTTTAAACAGTAAAGCTTATGTAAAATCTTCCATTAATGAATTGAATATTGCCTATACAAAAATAAGAAATGAATTACAGGACCTTTTACGGAAGGTTCTATTTCCATTGAGGTTTTAAATTATCTTTCAGTTTCACACCCAAAAGTGTCAGTGATGTTTGGACTACCCAAACTACACAAGAACCTATAACAACCACCCATGTGCCCCATAGTAGACACCAAAGGATCTATCACACACCTCTTGGCTAAACATTTAGACCATAATTTGAAACATTTGGTCTTTAATGAAACTCACATCTGTAAAGATTCATGGAGTTTTTTGGGAGCTGTTAACAATATTCTCTTTAAGGACACATATATTTTCCTGACCATTGATATAAAAGATCGTTATTCAATAATTCCTCATAACATTGGTCTTGATTGGTTTAGTGAGTTTTTTTATGCTAAGAATGTTGACCATTTTGATGTTCTGTTCTACACCCATCTTATGGAAATTGTATTGAAAAATAATTTTATTCTTTTCAGCAATGAAATCTTTTTACAACAAGAAGGAGTGGCTATGGGGTCGGCCTGTGGTGGCTTGTATGGTAATGTAGTCTTGACACATTGGGAGAAGAAATTTCTTTTTCTTTCTGTGTTCTGTAGTTACATTAAATATTACACCTGTTATCTTGATGACATATTTATTTTATGGGATAGACCTGACTCATTGATTAATGATTTTATGGTGTATATTAACTCTATGACAGAATTTCTTAAATTCACCCGCACATATGGTTTAGATGAGATCTCCTTTCTTGACATCTTTTTAGCAAAAGATTCATATTAAAAATCTTTAGAAAGGAGACCTACTTGAATTGTTTACTACAGTATTCAAGTTGTCACCCACTAAAGCAAAAAAAAGCCATAGTGAATGGACAATTTGTCCTTGCTGCACGAATGGTGTCAAATATGGATGATTTTCTTACTGAATGTGACACCCTTAAGAATATGTTTTTGAAAAGAGGGTATCCCACCAGATCCATTACTGAGATTTTACTTGAGGTTGTTAATAAAAGGGAAAGATCCTTTTATCTGCCCTGTTAGCAGAACATGAAGCCAATCAGAGCCCCAGCATTAACACCATTACACAGGGTGATATTTAAATACCAAGGATTATAAAACTTCCTTAGTAACTGTCTTTTTTTCTGACAGTATTGAAATAAGATACATAATGAACATGAATTGCTCCATCCCAAGGGAGGAAAAGGCTATTAGAAATTTCATTGACACAACTCCAACTATAATATACAAGAAGGGTAGGAACTTGAAAAATATTTTTGAAACCAGTTTATTAAAACACAGAGCTGGTTTCATGAACAAATGTAGAATTTGTCACTTTTGTAAGTTAATTAAGGAAAGTGACACGTTCACCATTGACAATATCAATATTAAAATTCATCACAGATATAATTGCAACTCTGAAAGGGTTATTTATTGTGCTTTGTGCAACCAGTGCTGTTGTTATTATATCAGAAAAAAATTATAGAAAGTTAAAAAAATGTATTTATGAGCACCTCTATGAGATAAAAACAAAAAAGTTAACTAATGCCCTCAGCAAACATATACTAGAAAATGAGGGACATACGTTTAATTTCTTTGCCATTGATAATGTAAAAATGGAAATCAGAGGTGGTGTCTGGTCTATTCTTTTGGAGAAAAGGGAGCTGTACTGGCAGTTACATTTAGATGCAGGTAACTGGCCAGGATTGAATGAAAACATTTCTATCAGCTCCCTATTAAAATTAAAAGCCCTGGATAGATAATTATGTATTTGCAGTATACATTTTAAATTCGATTGCATTATTTATATGTCTTTTAAATCCAAGTGATTTTTAAATATTGCACTTTATATTCATTTAAATATTCTATGTATTTATATTTAGATTTTCCTGTATTGAATGTTATGTTTTTAAGGGTGTGTGTCTTTTTTAATCATTGAACATGACGTTTTTCCAATGCCTTTATAATGCAGACTTCACATTTTGGTTTTATTTGATGAATTTCTGGTGTTCTGGGACAAAAGCGATCATCATTTGACGTTATGTAGTCCTATCTCGCCGTATTTCTTGCTGGATAGGTTCGGAGCC
This sequence comes from Protopterus annectens, assembly GCF_019279795.1. Lineage (NCBI taxonomy): Eukaryota > Metazoa > Chordata > Ceratodontiformes > Protopteridae > Protopterus > Protopterus annectens. Next base: position 1,499,088,217 of record NC_056746.1, read on the forward strand.
GATATTCAGCTCTGACTCGGCTGATACTAAAGCTCGAGAGCTTTTACTGGCTGGAGGCTAACCCCTATCCCATGGTGCCTCACAGCAATTCCCCAGATCTCGTTTGCAGCAAAAGCTTCAAGGTTGTCTCCTTACTGGCTAGTTGGCTAAGTAAAATATTTATTTACTAAATCTTGCTTTTTCTGCAACTTTTTTCCTTATCTTTGATTCCTTGTAGTTTCTAACTTATTGTGTCATTGTACTGGGTGTTTGACCCCTATCCCCCCCCGTCATAGGATTGTATGGCCCATTTCAGTTAGAGGGCCATAGTTGCCCATTTAAGTTAGAGGGCTTTTCCTTCCTGTGTGTGTTTCTTCAAAAACTTTCTTCAAAAAAATGTATAACAAACAAATAGAATCTTTCTTTCTCTATCTTTACTGTTCTTGTTGGTATTGTTATCAGTAGATAGTAATTTAGTATAGTTAGTGTTGGTGTTTTTTCTAGGTAGCTTCTTAGTTTTTTCCTGTTAGCATGTCTAAAGAAAAGGACAGAGAACACAAGGGCCATCACCCTTTAGGGTTTAAAAATGTTATAAATGTTCACAAAAGATGTCTTTGACAAACAGTCACACTAGCTGTGTGTACTGCTTAGGTGAAGCACATTTGCAAGAGCCCTGTACTTTTTGCCATGCCTTCAGTACCAGGGTTTTGAACGAGAGGAAACAAAAATTGATAGATATGGATCTTATGAACAGTTCCTTCCAGGAACAGCTGGAACTTGGTCAGACAGCTAAGACTTCTAAACAAAAATTTTTGGCTCCAGTTTCGGAACCGTCAAAAAAGTCCAAAGCGTCGGAGCCAAGGAGTTCTGACTTCGATTCCACTTCTTCTCTATCGGTTCCATCAGTCTGTTTGGTGCCGAGGCAACCTTCAGTACCGAAACAATTACCTGACATTGACCCTGTCTCACCTACCTAGAGATCTCCTATTTTGGAGAGGAAATCTCCTTCTGTCTCCACCCGATCCTCCAGGACACTCTTGGATGAGGACATCAAGCAGCTGGTGAAGAGGTTGCTTTCTGACCCAGCTCTGGCAAGAAAATTGTCCCCTCCGGACCCAAAGGCTTCAGATTCGACCCCTTTGCAAACCACTGCTCCTCCTCCGACTGCTTCGCTCTTGGAGGGAATCACTTCAGGTTCTTCGCTGTTGGATCCATCTGTTCTGAGGATTCTTCCTGCTTCCTCAGAACTGATAACTCTAGCCTCAGTGGCTCAGTCAGGAGCCGAGGCATCTGGGAGCTGATGCTCTCGAGTTGATTCCGAAAGGGATAATCACCCTGGATTTTCTTTGGAACCGACCCTCCCTCTTGGCGCTTCGGCTTGACTAAGCTCGGTTCCCACATCTGCTTCAGAGCCATTCCCCCATACTTGGAGCTGACCATCCATCTCCTTGGAGCGGAGGTCTTCCTCGGAGTGGGGGCAAAGACTTTTGAAGCAGTAAAGAAGGCTTTATCCTCTGCAAAAGCCATACCTTTGGAACCTATACCCCACCAGCAGCCGGCAGCAACCTCTTCTCCCCTGCCACCCCCACAATGTAGGGAGCTAGAGACTCAAGCAGCCCCCATTGGAGGTGCCCCCTCTGCTGAGACTTCCCCGGATTATCCCACTGGAGAGCTCCCTTGGAAGAGACTTTGTAAGAGGAAGCATGTTGACTCATCTGAGTCTGTCACGTCTGACACTGATTTGGAGGAATCAGAAGGGTCCCCTAGATCCCCCTCTGAGGATGTCTCTTTTTCTGGCATCCTAGAAATCCTTAGACAGAGGGGTGATTGTAAGACCTCTAACCCTACTGAGGATGAATCAGTGTATCTTGAGGCCTTTGGTTCCCGACCTTCCACCTCCTGGGTGATACCTCCTTATGACCAGCTCTTAGGGGTCATATCGCAGAAAGCCTGGACCTCCCCAGACACAGTGGAGCCCATCCCGAGGAGGCCAAACAAATTCATGACTGCACCGGAAGATAAGTCCTTTCTTTCTAAAGGAGTTCCCATTGATGCTATGGTGGTAGCAGCGGCCACCAAGAAGAAGTTGTCTGAAACATCTTCTAATATCCATCCTCCTAAAAGGAGTCCAGGATGATGGATAGGTATGGGAAACGTACCTTCTCTTCAGCGGCATTTACTCTAAGATCGCTGAATTACCTTACTCATTTCACTTGACTTCAGAGGGCTCTCCTGAAGGAGTTGGGAGATACCCTTCAGGGTTCTGTAGCTCTGGGATCCATGGATAAGGTTTCTGTGCAGCTCTCTACCCTTATGTTGATAGCTAACTCCTCCATGAGGCTGATTTTTGTATGCAGCGGATGGAGCGTGTAGGGCAGCTGCAGCAGGAATCTCTCTCAGGAGACATTCTTGGATGCACCTTTGCAACTTCATGGAATCCTTTAAGTCTTCCTTCACCAACATCCCTTTTGATCGTTCATCTCTTTTTGGATGTCAGGTGAAAGAGACCTAGACCAGGTGTGATCAGGAAGAGAAAATCTGATCTGTTGTCAGAGTCCATTTCTCTCTTCCTTCTAGACCCTATCCCAAGAGTAATACAGGAGGGAAAATGTTGTTCAGTAAATCCCAAAAAGGTTTCCCACAGGCACAAGGTCAACCCTCCCCTAGGGGCAGAGGGGGAGGATATAATGGAAGACACCATCCTTGTGGCAGAGGAGGTCCACAACACCAGGGAGATAGAGAAACCTTCTCTGATCATCCCTTCCATCACCCCTGAGGGGTTGCCCGACTGTTCGTCTCTGGAGGCAGTCAGGGTTTGTCTATCCCTGTACCCAAGCACTTGGCTAAACATTTCACAAGATTGTTTTGGGTACAGACCATAATATCCAGAGGTTATCTGATTACCTTTGTTTCCGATCCCCCAGTAAACCGATCTCTACCAGACGTGCCACCCAATCAACTAGACCGTGCAACATCAGAGGTCATCTCGTTGCTGCAAAAAAGAGTCATCCAAGAAGTCCCCACAGAGCAAATAGGATCCTGAACTTACTCTCAATTCTTTTTAGTTCCAAAAAAGACAGGGGACTGGAGATCAATTCTAGATCTCAGCAGACTCAACAAGTCCGTATAGAAACTGAAGTTCTGAATGATCACCCTGCAGTCGATATTTCCCTTTATCGGGAAAGACGGTTGGATGTGCTCAATAGATCTTCAGGACGTGTACTACCACATCAAAATGGACAGGCACTCCAGAAGACACTTAAGCTTTCAGCTGGGAGCCAGTCATTTTCAGTTTTGAACACTGCCCTTTGGCCTCACTACAGCCCCCAGAGTGTTCATCAAATGCATGGCAGTGGTAATGGCTCACCTGAGACGTCAAGGATTCCAGGTGTTTCTCTACCTAGATGACTGGCTCCTCACTGCTAACAACATCTCTTAGGTCGTCCACTTGTTCCTCCTCAAGAAAAGGCAATTTTGACCATGGGCACCTCCCAGATAGGGTGGGAGGGGCATTATCTGGGAATGATGGTCCAAGGTACTTGGCAGAACCATGAGAACCACTTGCACATCAATGTTCTGGAGATGAGAGCGGTGCTATATGCATTGCAAGCACTTCACAGCTATCTTCCCACTGGGACAATTGCGATTCAGTCAAACAGCATGTCTGTCATTTGGTACATGGACAAGCAAGGTGGAACCAACTCTTATCCACTTTACTGAGAGGCATTAAGAGTTTGGAAGTGGGCGATGGACACTCAATGCTTTTTGGTAGCAATGCACATTCCGGGGAAGTCCAATGTGATAGCAGACAAACTCAGTCAAGCAATTATGATGCCTCATGAGCGGTCCCTGAATGCAGAAGTTGCGAAAGAGATCTTTCAAAGATGGGGCCAGCCTTGCTGTGACCTATTCACCACATACCTGAATACTAAATGCAGCAACTACTTTGCCTTAATTCCCCATTCGGGGATGTCACCCAAGGATGTTCTAGTCCATGATTGGCCCCCGGGACCTCTTTATGCCTTCCCACATTTTCCTCTCATTCCAAAGGTAATACAGAAAGCAAAACAGTTGAAAAGTACCCCAATCCTCATTGCTCTTTACTGGCCTCGCCAAGTCTGGTTTCCCTTTCTGTGGCCCTACCTATTGGAGGAACCATGGATTCTGGAACCATCTCTAGATCTACTGATTCATCAGTCGGGGTAGTTCCACCCATCCAGCCGCACCCTACAATTAACAGCATGGCTGCTCCAGTTCCACGAATGGCCAGGTGCGTTTCCCTTACACCTTCTGTCAGACACATTCTGATTTCCTCCCACAAGCCTTCCACAAGGAAGTTATACTCCAGAAAATAGAAAAGGTTGTCCATTTGGACTGTAAACCAAGGGTTAGATCCCTATACAGCTCCTATAGAATCTATTTTGTCCTTCCTTACGTCACTCTTCCATGAAGGGGCTGCAGCTGCTACAGTTAGAGTCCAATTAGCTGCCATTTCTAATTACCATTTTGGATTCATGGGAAATCCCATCATGTCCCACTCTTTGTGCAAAACCTTTTTGAAGGGAGTGCTCCTTCTCAGGCCTCCAGTAAAACAGCCACCAGAACCCTGGGACCTAAACTTAGTTCTCACAGCCTTAATTTCTTCGCCCTTTGAACCATCTCCTTCATCTGATCTGAAATTATTATCCTCCAAAACACTATTCTTAGTAGCCATAACTTCTGCTAGGAGAATCTCAGAACTTCAAGCTCTTACTATTAGACCCCCTTACATTGCTTTCCACAAGGATAGAGTCTCACTTAGGACTAGCCCTTCCTATCTTCCTAAAGTATGCTCAGAACATAATCTTAACACTACTATTGAGCTACCAGTGTTTTTTCCAAATTATTCAAATAAATCTGAATACAGGCTACACCAATTAGACGTCCACAGAATTCTCAGGTTTTACCTACACAGGACTAAAGAATTTAGAAAATCAGATCAATTATTTGTTTCCTTTTCAGACAAAAATAAAGGCTTGCCTGTTTGGTTACCCTTTCAAAATGGCTTTCAGATTGCATTTCCTTTGCTTATCAGACTGCTGGTAAACAGTTATCTAACAAAGTTAAAGGCCACACTACAAGGGCAGTATCAACTTCATGTGCCTTTAGATCTAGGCTCCTAATTGATATTATTTGTGCAGCAGCTACTTGGGCAAGACCACATACCTTTGTCACTCATTACAAATTGGATTTGACCTCCCGGGACAGGTCATCCTTTGGTTCCACTGTGCTGAAGAGTCTCTTCACTTGAGCCACCCGGGATAAAGATGCTAGGGACGCTGTCCCATCCAGCAAGAATTATGGCGAGATAGGACTACATAACATAAAGAAGTTATGTACTTACCATAACATTCCATGTTTGTAGTCCATTTCGCCTACATTCTTGCATCCCTCCCTCCTGCCCCCTTCCTGTTCCTGGAGGATCTGGTTGACTATACTTAAGCTGTCTGACCTGGTTGTAGTTGTTGCCCACCTGCCATAGATAATATTACACAATGTTTTGTCTGTATGTACACAGTTATTGATAGTTTCATAACTATTAGGTACTTATTGCTTTCTTGCAAACAAGATCTGGGGAATTGCCATGAGGCACTATGGGATAGAGATTAGCCTTGAGCCAGTAAAAGCTTTTGAGCTTTAGTATCGGCCGAGTTGGAGCTGAATATCAGCTCTGAACCCATCCAGCAAGAATGTAGGTGAGATGGACTACAAACATGGAACGTTATGGTAAGTACATAACTTCTTTTTTGTGGATTCTAATAAAACAGTGTTACTGCATTTGGACTGCTCCTGTCTTCATTCAACAAGTTTCTTTCACCAGTGGGGATTTATTTGCTTCCTGTTTGTCCTGTGTGTTTCTGAACTAGGTATGAGATGTAACCATTTCTGTAAGGTCAATATTTGAAACTTTGGAAGTTTAATGTACATATTTAGAAATGAAAAGTCTAGTACTGGCCTCCAAGAAGCCTCATTTTTATATCAGAGACATTCATTAACAGAAGCCTTTGGCCCTTTGATTTAAAGGCACTGGTTCTGTGATTCCCTGGGAATGTAAAGGCTTAAGAACCTGAGGAAAAATTTTGATTTGTTTTGGAGGGTAGGGAGGTATTCCTTTGAAAAGAGATTTTTGCATACAGTGCTGTCTGAAACCCTCCTGCACCATTTTGATGTCCAAGACAATCTTACATGAAAGAAAAGTGTTGAAGGCTAGTTTTTGGAAGAGATATGCAGGGATATTGGCCAAGGGAAAATGGGTAAGGAATGTTGGCATAGTCATTCTGTACTGTTGGTCTATCCTTTTTTTCCTGAAAGAACCCCTTATATTTTTATTTTTTTACCCTCTGCCATCTTTTCTATGCTAAAAAAGGCAAACAATACCTCCGTATCTAAAGCTGAATCCAAGATTTCAGACTATATATTGTCAGAAAACCCAAGCATATCTTCTCAACACTGCAGCAGTACCAGTGGTCTAAGACACATTACTACACAGTCAGGGTCTTCGAAGCATGTTTAGATAACAACGAAAGGGCAGAAACAGTGCATGTTTAGATAACAACGAAAGGTAGAAACAGTGCACGTTTAGATAACAACGAAAGGGAGAAACAGTGCATGTTTAGATAACAACGAAAGGGCAGAAACAGTGCATGTTTAGATAACAACGAAAGGCAGAAACAGTGCACGTTTAGATAACAACGAAAGGGCAGAAACAGTGCATGTTTAGATAACAACGAAAGGCAGAAACAGTGCACGTTTAGATAACGAAAGGGCAGAAACAGTGCATGTTTAGATAACGAAAGGGCAGAAACAGTGCATGTTTAGATAACGAAAGGGCAGAAACAGTGCATGTTTAGATAACAACGAAAGGGCAGAAACAGTGCATGTTTAGATAACAACGAAAGGGCAGAAACAGTGCACGTTTAGATAACAACGAAAGGGCAGAAACAGTGCATGTTTAGATAACGAAAGGGCAGAAACAGTGCATGTTTAGATAACAATGAAAGGGCAGAAACAGTGCATGTTTAGATAACGAAAGGGCAGAAACAGTGCATGTTTAGATAACAACGAAAGGGCAGAAACAGTGCATGTTTAGATAACAACGAAAGGGCAGAAACAGTGCATGTTTAGATAACAACGAAAGGGCAGAAACAGTGCATGTTTAGATAACAACGAAAGGGCAGAAACAGTGCATGTTTAGATAACAACGAAAGGGAGAAACAGTACATGTTTAGATAACAACGAAAGGGCAGAAACAGTGCATGTTTAGATAACAACGAAAGGGCAGAAACAGTGCACGTTTAGATAACAACGAAAGGCAGAAACAGTTTGATTCTTCTTTAAGAAGTGTGGCAGGCAATGCCCTCAGACTGTCCGTATGACAGAGCATACATTTCCACATATATGCCTGTAGGTTCATAGGTGTGTACAACACTTAATTGCATGGTCAAGAAAGCAACAAAAACTGCTCTAAAACAATTGTTACTTATCTCTTCCTCAACATGTGCAGACAATATTAAGAACTAAAGTGAGTAATTCATCACAGTTTAAGTAACAATTTATTCAAAATAAAAACATAGACTTATATGTGCATTTCATACAGAGCTCTCAGGAAGATGTCATCTTTCAAATCATCCCCTTGAAAACCTACTCGATGGTGTGGCAATGCAGCAACGCATTGATATCATACCAAACTCGTAGCTCGCCAGTCCAAGACCTAAAGTCAAACGTCGCCTTGTCACAAAGAACGTCAACTGTCAACAGACCGAAAAGAAGAATATAAAGTAAACATTACAATGAATTAATTAATTGATCAACCAAGCAGTCATTAAATATTAAAAAATGCAGAAAACACTACTCCACCATTCCAATCTGAGTCTGCATTCTCAGCTAAGCCGAAAATCTCACTGGTACTGAAAAACAAGTCTCCCCCACTTTTATAACACTTTCTGTACTAATTTTCATGCAATGAAATGTAAACTTCTTTTATCGTGAATCACAGAGAGTAAGAAAATATTTCAGAAATATAGAACAAACCACTATCTACTGCCTCATCAAGTTAAATTACATTTTACCACCATTCACATCTGCAGTCTAATTAAAAAAGTATTGGTTAACTGAAGTTAGAAGTGATTAATGAATTGTAATGCAGCCAAGAATGATAAAACCAAGATTATAGTACAGGTCTTAAAACTGCTTCACTATAGGTTTTGTCTCCACATACTATTAAATTTGTGAATCTGCTGCTGTTGTTCTTAGAACTTTTATTTTTACTGTAATTAATTCATAAACCTTAATCAAAACTTGTTAATGGCATAGCACTAGCCTCTGATATGAGCAGTGGATGCTCAGAGTGACTCGCAGCTTCAGATGATAATTTGTTTCTAAGCATATGTCATTCATGCAGATATCTGTCATTGGAATCCATGCAGACAAGTGCATGGCCACTGTTTTTTGTTTGCAGGTGGCCTAATAGTGGCAACAGGAGTATAACCATTCAGCTGTAGTAGCTGAAATATTCAGAACAAAAATATTCATATTAAAACAGTTGTCACTTAGTTCTTGGGTAAAGTCATGCACATCGATTAGGTGGTAATGGGTCTATATTATATTAGCGAAAATCCTGTTAAGCGAATATGAAAACACTGACATGTATTGCGTGAACCACGAATATGCCGAACGCACTAAACCGCAAAATTCAAAAAGTCGAATTGCCATAGTCGGCCAGCTCCACCTCCCACTACATACTGCCTACCCAAACAAAATAAATAAACCACATACATACACTAACCAAAACCCTACTTCTAATCCTAAAGTAAAGCACCAAAACCCTACTTTTAACCAAACACTAAACCTTACATACATTACTATCTATGCACTTACCTTAACCCGCACCATAACCCTAAGTTCCGCAACTATTGCACACTTACCCTACAGACATATACCAAAACAAAATAAATAATCCACACACATACATTTAACAAAACCCTAATTCTAACCCTACACTAAACCTTACATACATTACCTATCTATGCACTTACCTTAACCTGCACCCTAGCCCTAAGGTCCGTAACTATCGCACACTTACCTTATGGAGCTATACCGCAGATGGGCCAACCATGACACTTCGACATTTTGAATTTCGTGGTTTTGGACATTCGGCGTTTCCTTGGTTCACGCAATACATGTCGCTCTTTTCGTATTCACGTAAAAGGACTTTCAAGCATCTGAATGGAACCCGGTGGTAATGACTAGTTTACATTACAAACAGAATACAAGACTGGTCATTCCCACAGTGTAGTTTACCAAATAAAAGATATCAGTCGGTGGTGCATCCAGGTTCCATTAATTGTTGATGCACAGAGAACGGTCAGTGGGTGACATCATGGATGCCAACCTGTCAGCACCACCTTGGAAGACTAATGATTCATTGGTAATTATCATGGTTATTTATGAAGATGCTATGAATGCTAGTGTTTTGCCAGATTCTAATTTGTTCAGCTGCTCCTTAGTATGCTTGGCTGTTTTATGGTGGCTCTGTGACTATATTCCAGAAGTCCCAGGTTTGAGCAGTGGTGCTGCAGATGTATAAGTCAAATAAGAAGGGAAATAAGAGAGTGGCAAACACATTAATGCTAACTTTACCCCACTTACCTACATTATTGCCTCTGCTATCCCTGAAAATTTAGTTTCTGCCAAAATAACTCCAAACAAGTCCCCCCAAATCACTTTGGATCATGTCTCAGATTCCCTGTCAAATGATAAAAAAACTATTCTTTCATGGGACCAGACAAAACGCCAGGCTGCGTTATCATCAGTGCCAGGGATGCACTATAGAAACCTTTATTTAAATTGTTCAGCTTCAATTAATATGCAGGATGTGTGCCTGATACCTAGCAAACAGCCACTGTGACTCTCCTATGCAAAGGCAGCCCCTCCATGCTCCTTGTTAATTACAGGACCATCACTAGCCTTATATACGAAGCCATGGCATGTATCATTGCAGAACAAGGGCAACTTAACTGATATAGATCCCAATCAGTTTGATTATGTGAAGCTAGTAAACATCTTTCAAAAAAAAAGTTTACAGAGGCTGTGGACAGTGATTATTCCACACATGCTGGTAATCTGCTACTGTTAAAGGTTTTTGACAGTACTCCCCATGCTGGTATTATTAAAAAAATGGACAAACCTAACACAAACCCTGTGTTCTTCACTGGCTTATAAATTTACTGTGCAACAGATCCTGAGTTGTGGACGCTGTTGGTATCCTCTCTGGATGAAGATTTTTAACAGGTGATATATTACAGAGGTTAGTGTTGGGATCCTTTCTGTTTGGTATTTATTTTGCAGATATCCAAGCCACTATGCCAGAAGTGTGGCTGACCCATTTTGCTGATCACTGCAATCTGTGAACTATTATCTTCTAATTTACTGATTCATAGGGTCATAGGTTTATACTAGGCTAATGACCACCAGGGTCTTTACAAGTCTAACAGTGCAACCCAACCCACTTTTGTCTCCAAGTTCCTTGGATGCCTATATGGTGGGGAATGTTAGTAAAGTGGTAGATGAGGGTTATGTGTGTGGGGGTATGTTAGTTGGGGATTATTTTGTTATTGTCGACCTGTGTCTATCAGAGACATGGGGGACAGACCAGGGGTGAATTTACGATTTCCATTCCAATGATCAAGGTTTGTTTTGTATAGCATCAGGGATGAACTCTACATTACTTAGATGGAGAGCTTATTCCACCAGGACAGTCTATTTATGTCACAGGCAAAGTGGTAAAGGGCCTTCAATCTAGTGATTCTGGTGCTGTTTGTCTTGTGGATGTGCAAGAGATCCATCAGAGATGGATCTGAGGATGTTTTATACAGTAGCCATAGATCACCTCTCAGTAATCTGTAGGAAACTGAGTAAAGAGACAGGGCCTTAAGGTGATCAGTGTAGAACAGGGTATTCATAATTGGTTTCTCCTGGTGTGAAACCTTTGAGAGTGTTCCAACTGTTGCAAGTGCCTGGTTCTGTACATGCCAAAGGGTACATTGTACTCAATGATGGGCCTGATAAGGGCTGAATAGAGTGGTACTATGACTTCCTTAGACTGGATGCCATACCCTTGCTTATGTTGGGTGACATAGAAATATTTTTCTTACTATCTTGGCTACATGCTGGTTGAATGCCATATTACTGTCTACATAAGTTCCTAGATCCCTAATTGTCAGATCATCTCTTAGGGATGTTTTATCGATGAGGTAATTATCTTGGGTAGATAATTTCCCAAAGCAAACTATAATGCATTCCTTTTCTTTGAGAAATCTGTGGCTTTTGCACCACTCATTTGGGCTGAAACCCTGTTTTAGGATGTTGGTGTCATGAGGGTAATCTATAGCTCCCAATTTACAATCATCAATAAAGAAAGCGTACCTCCTAACGCTAAAGTACAGCTATCAGTAACAAGTAAAAACAATATTCAGAAAGAAACGCTGTACAACAATGGCCAATGAAGTAAAGTTCTCTTGGAGAACAGGTAGTGTGGTTAAATGATATAAAACTTTAAAGGTGCAACATATATAGCAAAAAACTTGCATAAAGCTAAAAGGCATTGTAGGTGAAACACCATGCTTTGGCTACAAGAATAAGAAAAATTTGAAGAGGTTACTTTGTGCAAAGGATGGGTTTAGCAAACATAAAATCGTTGGACATAAAGGCACATTCAAGTGTGGCCACTGCACAGTATGCCCACTGATTGACTGTAATAACGAATTTGAACATCCAAGGACAAAAAAGAAATACACCTTTAATGTCAAAGCCACTTGTGTAACCCCCAATGTGGTGTACATGGCTACCTGTAAACTATGCCCTGCATTCTATGTAGGAAAAACTAATTAGATGTTTAAAAATCACATTTTGAGACATCAAAGAGACATTACTAATGAAGATCCACATAATGCTTTAGCAACGCATGCTGAAAGAAATGTCAGTCATTCTTTCACTTATAAGGTGATAGAGAATGTATATAGTGGAATAAGGAAAGGTGACATTGAAAATGTTACTGAATGCAGGGAGAGTAAGTGGATTGTGAATCTCTGTGCTGATATTGAGCCAGGCTTGAATAACATCATTCCACTGAAACCTATACTAAAAGCTAGAAGACCAACTGTTAGCTAACATGGAGGTGTGTCTGGCTTAATAATTCATGCTTGGTCACACCCCTCAAAAGCAAAAGGTATAGGAAATGGAACACCCCCAGCTAAGAGGAAAGAGGATTGGTGTGTTTAAACAGCTGACTGACAGTGTGATGATTGAATGATTGTTCCAACAGTAAAGGAAGTAAGCACTATAAAAAGGAACTTCTAGTCCCAATCTCTATGATCTTAAGAAGATACCAAAAGCGCTTATCGTTTGGAATACAGAGGGACTGTTTTATTCTACATCAAGATTTTAACTTGACATGAAGATTTTAACTTTTTCTACAATAAAAGGATTTTAACTGCCATTAAAGCTAGAAGCTCTTATTTGATCTGTTAGACTGGTTAAGCTGTTATCACAGTTCATCACAGTCACACAGCAGCTACTACATCTTCAGTGTGGATACTTTGTATATCAGACTAAAAAGACTGGAAACCTTGGAGCCATCATAAGACTGGATACTTTGAGTCATCATTTCGCTATAGTATAACTGCATTCACAGCGGGAATATCTTGTAAGTGGATTTAATTGAAGTACTGGAAATTTATGCAAGTTTTTTGCTATATATGTTCCACCTTTAAAAGTTTTATATCATTTAACCACACAACCTGTTCTCCAAGAGAACTTTATTTCATTGGCCATTGTCGTACAACGTTTCATTTTGAATATTGAATTTACAATCATCTGTGGATGTGGTGAGCCAGAGCCCTTTGACATTAGGCTTGACTTCTGAGAAGTAAATCCAAAAAAATGTGTACAACAGACTACACTCCTAACCAAAATATGACTCAACAGTAGCCACCACCAGAGCAGAACACAACACTCTTTTAAATAAAATAAAAAAACTGGTGACAGATCTCCCAGTGAAGGGGGTATCACCAATCCTGACTTCTTGGGTCCTGTCTGTGAGCCAGTTGGCAATCCAGTGAGTTATGTAGGGATTTATGACATTATGTACCTCTTTACTAACATATCCCACCATATAGGCATCCAAGGAACTCAGAGACAAAAGTAGGTTGGGTTGCACTGTGGGCAGTAAAGGCAGAACAGTTGAAGAAGCTAGAGGTGATGGAAATGAAGTGCCTGAGAAGGGTAGTAGGATGGACTCTGTGGGACAGATGAAGAAATGAGGGCATAAGAGCAGAAGCTAAAGTAGCTCCAATTGCAGAAAAGATCAAATAGAATAGAATAGATTACAGTGATTTGGACACGTGCAGAAAAACAGAAGACAATCTGGTGAGGAAGATTTGGGACAGACAGAAAAAAGGTAAGAGGAAGCGAGGACATCCAGCAAAGAGGTGGATGGATTGTGTGAAAGAAGATCTGTGACAGTCAGGCATGAATGTGGCACTGAATCGAGAGAGTTGGCGACAGTTAACACGATATCTTGACCCCATGTAGAAAAATGGGAAAAAGCAGGCTGATGATAATGATTATGCCTAGTTCTGAGAGCCTGTCAACAGTCCCTGAGTGGAGTAGTATATAGTTGGCGGTAAGCACCATTTTCCCCTCTTCCATAGCCATGGTGACCCTCTCAAAGAAGTTTACCAAGGCATGACCTTCCTTTAACAAAGCCAGACTGGGTTGGGTGGTGTCTGTAGGCTGCCAATGGTCTTGTTAATCATTTCCAAGATAATTTGTTCCATGGCTATGCATATTAGACTTGTCAGACTGATGGAGCTGTAGTTCCTGGGATGTGTTGATTGTCAACACTTATGAAGAGGGATGAACATTGTAGCCAAGTCGCCTGGCACATAACATGTTTTGAGGCTGTAACTGAAGAGTGCCTCAAGTGGTCCTGCTAGACCAGGCAACTGGTGACATTGTCAAGGCCACTGAAGCAGTGCTTTTGACCTTAGCAAGTGCCTTCAGGACCTGCTCTTGGTTGATAGTTGGGGGATGTGCTAAAAGGGATTTCAAAGGTATAGTGGGGGTGAAGTTAGAGCTAAATTTGTCAGCCAGCAGATTTGCTATGTCACCCTGGTTATTGAATGTTTTGCAATTTAGCACTGGCTCTGCACACTTCTGAGCATTACCTTTAAGGTTCCTGACATAGCTGAAGAAGGCCTTGTGATTGTCCTTAGACAGGTAGGCTATCATAACCTCATAACTGACCTTGTTGGACTTTATTAGACCTCTTAGTTTCTTCTTTAGTTGAATCAGAGAGCTTTTGTCTCTATGAGAGTTGCTCTTTCTGACTTTGGCCATTACTTGTTTTCCTTTTGTTATATAGCTTGTTAAGGTAGGGATTCTACCAGTATGGTTTGATTTGGTGTTAGATCTGGGCTTACGTCTGGTGGTTACTGCATAAAGGTAGCTTGTGGTTTGAAGAGCCATGGATTTTGACAAACTGGCACTTAAGAGGATGTAGTTTGCTTTAGAACAGTTCCTAACTTTTAAGGGTTTAGTTGGTTTTTCTGGGTTGATTTTTATTTTAAGTGAGACAGCTTTCTGGTCTAACTTCACCAATGAGGAAGTGACGTGGGGGTGGTGTACAGCACTCTCCCATGTTGGTGAAAACTAGGTATAAAAATACCTGATAAAAAATCTATTCACCAGTATTCCCAATGAATTTGGGATAGATGCAGTTAGGGATTGTTTGGTTGAATTGAGTGGATTAGATAATACGGATCAGCTGACTATCTGTAGCCTGTTAGATCTAATCTTGAATAACAATGTATTCTTGTTTCAAGATAGGATGTTTAGGCAAACATGGGGGGTGGCCATGGGCACCCCCTGTGCTAATGCCTATGCCAATCTGGCGGTTTACATATGGGAGAAGACGTTTATGTTCAATGACGTAAGATTTAGAGCTAACGTCATTTTATACAGACGTTTTGTTGACGATATCCTCCTTTTTTGGAATGGGGATATCGAATCTTTGAATGAGTTTATAGAATACATGAATTCAACCACAACCTTCCTGAGCTTTACCCATGAGCATTCCTTTACGGTAGTGAACTATCTTGATATTACTATCCATAAGAATGCACTGTGTGAGATTACTACCTCATTATTCAGGAAATCATGCTGGAGGAATGGCATACTCCATTATGGGAGTATGCATCCCAGATATATCTTTCCCAACGTTGTTAGAAACCAATTGATAAGGATAGAGAGACTCTGTGATATTGATAGTGTTAAAGGATGTTTTTTGGACTTCCAGGTTAAGTGCTTTTTGGACAGGGGTTACCCCCCTGGGTTAGTATTAAGTTATAGGCATGAAACTAACCTGAATGATGAAGGGCTTCAAAAAAGTGGGGCTTTGAGTAGAGGTATAGGATATATTACTAGATCGAAAGCTAGATGTCAGGTATATTTTGATATCAAATATACAAATGATATAGGATATATTAGGGACATTGTCTTTAATAATTGGAAGTTACTTACTATGGACAATGAGTTGTTGAAAATTGTAGGGGAGAGACCTAATTTTAGGTATAATAACTGTTTTAATCTAAAGAGATTACTATGTAGGGAGAATGTTAAGATTGAACCATTGGACATCAGAGCTAGGTTTAAGCAGGGAACCTTCCCTTGTAGGAAATGCTCTACCTGTAAATTTATTTCAACTGAGTGGAAGTTTGAACGTGTTGAGCTAGGCTTATTATTTGAACCTAACTTATATGCAACATGTGACACAGCGAATGTTGTATATTTAGCTGACTGTAATAGCTGTGAGGCATACTATGTGGGTATGACCACACGCAGACTCAAAGATCGAGTCTATAACCATATCTACGACATAAGAAAAGCTAATGTTAATAATGCCTTGGCTAAACACTGCCAAATGTATCCGAGTCATGGATTCAGGTTTAGGGTATTACAGATACAACATATGAATAGAAGGGAAGGAGATTCCCTAGGGGCCCTTGAACTAAGTGAGCTGAAGTGGATTTTTAAACTTAGAGCCCATAGAGCACCAGGGCTAAATTCAGCTGTTAATATCAGGCCCGCACTGCTGTAACCTTGTTGTTCTTTCTTTCTCCCTTTCATTCCTTTTTCTTTCTTTTTCTTTTATTATTTTTTCTAGATCCTTATGTGTTTTTTTTCTTTTTATTTTCTTTTTATGTTATATCCCTTATATTCCTTCTTTCCCTTTTCTTTACCCTTCCCCCCCTCCCCTCCCCTCCCTTCCCCCTTTTTTCCCTTTCTTTTCTCCCCCCCCTCCTTTCCCCCCCTCCCTCCCCTTTCCCTTCTTGTTTCTTTCCTCTTCTTCTTTTTTGCCTGCTTTGTTATTCTTCTCTTTCTTTTTTCCTTTTTCTTCTCTTCACACACTAATTTTTCCCATTTTTCTCCCTCCCCCTTTCTGTCCTTTTCGTTCTTTCTTTAACCCCCCCCCTTCCTTTCTCCTTTTTTTCTCTTTTTTTCCTTTATCCTTGTTAGCTGACTCACATTTGCTGTCAGATTTCTATGTACATTTCCGGTAGTAGACAAATATTTTGGTATACCTAGTGTCTATTTTATTTTAATGTTATTAGCTTATATTGACCATGATAAATAGTTATTGTTAGGGAGATAGGTCTTGTTATAAGATCTTAAACCCAACCTTTTAAGTTTCTTTATATATATCATGTACTTTAAATGGAAATGGATGTAACAGTATGATTGTCTTCCCTACCTTACATGGGCATTATTTCCTATCTAGCTAATAAGCTAGTATAATGATTTGGTTCAATTGTTTAATTAATTGCTTGTTAAGTACATTGGCTTTCTGTATATAAGGAAGGGTCTAAGTTTTAAATTTTGTAACCTGATGAAGCGCACGTTTATTGTGCGTGAAAGCGCTTGTTTTTACTCAATTAAATAAGAATTGTCTGATTCTAAGCATTGTGGTGGTTCCAGTGTTTTCTACTACTATGGTGAAAACTAGGTCCAATATTTTTGAACCTGTGCTTAGAGAGTGCAATATCTAGTGCAGGGTGTTTGTGGTGATAAAGTCCAGGCAACATTGTGTCTGTGAGTTAGAGGCAGTGTACGTTTCCCAGTGTATAGAGGGTTAGTTAAAGTCTCCTATGAACATGTTATTTGGTTGGAAGTGCCTCTAGTAGGTCCATTTATTTATTTGACATTTGTTAACCAGGTTAGTCTGACTGGGCAATAACCCTTTTTCAGTGGAAGCCCGAGGAGAAAAGCTCCAGTATTACAAGAAACAAAAGTAACAACATGGGAAATTATTACAAATGAGCAAGTTATTTCTAAACTAATAAAAAACACACAAAGCGGGAGCCCAAAGCTGGTGAATCCAGACGCCAAATAGATGCGTATCAATGAAAGTGAGTTATAGCAGCTGTTTAGTTGACCATAAGCAAAAAGTCCATACACAAAGTTCAATGGTTAAGTCCAAACGAAAAAGAAGCGTAAAAAATCCCTTTAACGCGAATTTTATTATGATAAAAAGTTCAGCGTTTTCGCTGGAGACGCAGCTCCAGCTTCCTCAGAAGTACTAGTGACTTGAAAACACAACGTCACTTTTAAATTACTCAGCGCGGGCTTTTTTACTACAAAAATTTAAAGGAACATTAGCCCTTCTTTTAAAAGTATAGTGAACTGCTTCACCACAAAATAAACTGTTTGAAATATGCAGTTTCATACAATGCTAAAAACAATTAAAATGCAAAAATTAAATAAAACAAGTAACTACAGGCTACAGCATCTGCTGTGTGCCTTAAACATCGTAGTATCCTTTCCTGGTCATCTGTGTAAAGAGACACTGACTTCGGAGCGTACTTTGGTTGCAAAATAGTAAGAAACCAAAGAAAAGCCCCCAAAAAACGTACGTTGACAATCAGTCAACGAACTAGTCTAATATAAAACAAGACCAAAACATAACCACCATGCGTTGACAAAACGGCCACCACTTACAGTACAAATTCCTATGTTTTTGTTTAATCAATAAGGTGCTGTTGCTATTAAAATATAGAACTGACCCTAGTAAATAGCATGGAGTCGTTGTATGTACTCGTGCACACCCACAAAAGTGAGTGGTTACTAAGAAGTTAGTCGTGCACTAAAACAAAGTGCGCACTAACCCAAAAGAACATTTGTTTTGTGTCAGCAATTACCTTAAAATGGTTTTGAACCCTATTTAGGTATTTTAGCCTAATCCTTTTTAGTTTTAACATGTCGCCACAACTACAAAAGCTCCTTTTCAGCACATAAAGGTCAGTGTGTGTAAACCAATAATATTTTGTGTAATATAGGTCCATTGTTTCCCCTTATGTTTTCTCACCGTTTGTAACTTTTTAATTTCAAAATGCAAGCAATATTACAATGCTCATTCAAGCCAGGGAAAGAAAATGAGTCCAATAAGAGTTGCCATTCCAATTCTCTGTTTTCAAGAAACAGGGAAATTGGGCCCCCTCTTTCACGGTTATTCACTTGGTCTATAGCCAAAAACTGAAAATTGTGCCCAGGATGTTTGTCAATGTGCTTTGCTAATGCGTTAGTTTTGTTGTTCTTCCTAATTGCGTAGGAGTGTTCATATACCCTGTCGCGTAATCTCCTGTCAGATTTTCCCACATAGAAGGCTGAGCAACAAGTGCATGTAGCCAAATACACTATTGACCTCGATTCACAATTAAGTTTTTGTTTAATACTATACTTCTTATCACGTATTGTGAAAGAGTTTGATGCCCTAACTAAGTGGCAATGATTACAGTTGCCACACTGAAAGCAGCCCTTGGTCTTTAATGGCCAATCAGAACCAGTAGGTCTTTCCAAAATTGTTTTCAGGTTACTACCTTTTCTGTAGATGATCCTGGGCTTCGTCCCAAGTTTTTCCAAAAGGTGTTCGTCATTGGTGATAAAATGCCAGTTTTTGTATAAAATAAGCTCAATAGCTCCTGAGTCCAAACTGAAATTAGTAATAAAACTACTACCTATCATGTCACGCTTGCCTTCAGAGCCTGGGGTGGCCAGTCTGTCCTCGCCTCCATTGTTTGGTCTCGGACTTAGCGTTTCCATAATAGTGATGTTTTGAACCTGTGATAAAATGGGTAAAAAGAAACCCAAGTCTCTTTTCTTCATTACCTCCTCAGATATTTGATCAAATAGTGAAACTGGATACCCCCTGTTGGTGAACATTTTCTTAAGGAGTTCACATTCATCAAAAAACAACTTCTCATTGCTACACATTCTAGAAGCCCGTATTATTTGTCCTTTAATAATAGCTTTCTTTTGTTTGAAAGGATGGCTGCTTTTGAAGTGCAGCAACGAGTTGCAGTATGTGGGCTTTCTATGTATATTAGAAAAATAGCCCTTTACTACAATCTTTATGGAGTTTGACATCTAAGTAGTCGATTTCGGTTTCAGAAAATTTAAATGTAAATTTTAAAAAACCAGTGGAGTTGTTAATTGTTGTTATAAAGTTTTCAACTTGTGTTTTATTACCTTCAAATAGTATAAAGATGTCATCTAAATACCTAGTGTAGAATTTGGCTGGACCCATGAGTTCATTGTTGTTGAAAAGAAAATGCTTTTCCCAATATGCCATAAACAGGTTTGCGACGCAGGCGCCACATGGAGACCCCATCGCTACCCCTTGGTTTTGTTTATAAATTTTCTTGTTAAATATAAAAAAATTGGAAGTTAGAATAATATCCAATAGTTGTGAAATAGTGTCAATCTCCTGTTTAGGCACTTCTAGATCTATAAGTAAGAGGGAAATCCATTCAATTGCCTCAATGTGGGGTATTGATGTATATAGGTCCATGACATCGATGGTGAGCAGGTTTAATGTTTCTTTAAATTCAATATTGTGTATTTTTTCAAGAAAAGACCATGAGTCTTTACATATTTGAGTAAAATGTTTTAGGTGTTTACTCAGAATATGGTCTACCAATTGGGCACAAGGGTATGTCGAAGAAACCCGACTGTCAATAAGAGCTCGAAAAGGTGGGTTAAGTAGATCTTTATGCATTTTGGGGATGCCGAAAACAACAGGTGTTTTTGGCATAATGATGTCAATGTAGTTGTACGTATCTGTGTTAATGTTCCCGTTGATGTGCAAGTCCCTAAAATAACTTCTGTTCCTGCAATAAGCAGTGTTCATTTCATTCAGTGATGAGGGACAATATGCAGTACCTTCCAAAATGCTTTCCATTTTCTGAATGTATTTATAATTATCGAGAATGACCAGACCCCCACCTTTGTCAGGTTTTAATACTCTAACGGGGGCTTTGCTTAATGTGTCTAAGGCCGTCAGTTGCTCCTGTGTAACATTGTATTCAAAATTTTCTTTGAACAAGGGTCTAGTACATGATAAATGTCTAAAATCCAGTTCACAAATCTTTTCAAATAAGAATAAACCGGTGTGTAAAGGGGGATTAAAAGAACTAGTTAGTTTTAAGTTAGTATTACCCGTAACTGTGTTGTCATACAGTAGTTTTAAGTTCATTTTTCTTGTAAAACATTTTAAATCAATAAGTGTTTTGACTAAGTTGCATCTCGAAGATGGAACAAAAGAGTAACCAAAAGCTAAAAGTTCAATCAAACAAGGAACCACCTCGAAAGTAGAAAAATTGTATATGGTAAAGTCACCTTTAGAGTTTTTCAAAACCTTTAGAACACCCAGATGGTTAGATGGTGCAATGTCTAGGTTTAAGACCGGTTGTTCCAGTTCTTCTTCGGAAGTGGCCGAGTCTTCGCCTTCCCTAAAAAATGGTCACCTTGGTGGTTCTGTCCTTGGTTGCCATTGTTTCTGTGTTGGTTACTCCTCGTGTTGTGGATTTTAGGTCTAGTGCTTCGCTCCCCGTTGTTAGGGATTCCGCTGTTACCCGTATGGTCTTGGGTATCCTCTTCAAGTTCCCCCGAAAAGTTGGGTGAATGGTTGTCGTCGTCACCAAGGTTATTCTCAGATGAAGTAGAAATTGGCAATAACTTGGGGTATGCTGAGTTATTAAGATAGCTCTGTCTGTCTCTAGCCAATTTTTTGTTTTTGTTGCCTTTATATTTCTCCAATAGGCCATCTATACTTGAAAAAATTCTTGAGTAGTCGTATTTGTACCTGTCAAAGTATAAGTTTTCTTTTAAAACAGTGTCCAAGCTATTGACTTCTCCGATCAGTAGTGCTATTTGAGTGTTGTAGTGTTTTATTAATAACTCCAACAGTTGACTCCCCTGATTTTCAAAAAAGGTTAAAAGGTCTTTACAGAAGTCAGAACTGTTAAACAAGTTGGTAGGGCAAAAGGTAGAACGTAAACCTTTTGGGACTATTTTTTCTCTCAAACACTGCTGGAAGTAAGAAACTTCGAGCTGCAGTTTCTTTAGTTTCAATAATTTCAAGTCAAGTGTCTTCAATGCTGTTGTCACATTAATTTCAACATTAGATGGTTCAATTGACCCCCTAGCCGGTTGCCCCAGGTCTGTACTGAACTGTAAGTTATTTATATTCTGGATCCAAACGCCACAGTTCGGGACACCTATAAGCCCTGGGGGCATAGGTAATTTAGGATTTAATAATGAAACTCCATTGGTTGGTACAGCCAATCTGTTAGCTTGGTCCTCACCTGAAAGGTGTATGGCTGTTTGGCTGTTAGAGCGCTGGCCTGGTGTAATAAAAGAATCGTTCCCTTCAGAGATCATGCCAGATGTTAAACCCAAAGAGTTCAATTGGGTTAAATGTGATGTTGTTACTTGGCCAGGAATACCAAGAGTATTCAGTCTAGTGTTGTCGTTCACCTTTTTATCAAGAGCATCAAGTTTATTACAAAACATCTCCATTTTTGTATTGAGTGCGCAAACTAGTGCCGCTAACTCACTTGTTCCTTCATTTCTGTTGGAACTCCTTGTCGTGTTAAAAATAGCCGGACTTACCGGGCTCGTCGGGCTGCCGCTCGCCATACTGTTGCAAAATCACACCACAAAATAAACCAATAAAAAACACACAAAGCGGGAGCCCAAAGCTGGTGAATCCAGACGCCAAATAGATGCGTATCAATGAAAGTGAGTTATAGCAGCTGTTTAGTTGACCATAAGCAAAAAGTCCATACACAAAGTTCAATGGTTAAGTCCAAACGAAAAAGAAGCGTAAAAAATCCCTTTAACGCGAATTTTATTATGATAAAAAGTTCAGCGTTTTCGCTGGAGACGCATTTTCTTTTCAACAACAATGAACTCATGGGTCCAGCCAAATTCTACACTAGGTATTTAGATGACATCTTTATACTATTTGAAGGTAATAAAACACAAGTTGAAAACTTTATAACAACAATTAACAACTCCACTGTTTTTTTAAAATTTACATTTAAATTTTCTGAAACCGAAATCGACTACTTAGATGTCAAACTCCATAAAGATTGTAGTAAAGGGCTATTTTTTTCTAATATACATAGAAAGCCCACATACTGCAACTCGTTGCTGCACTTCAAAAGCAGCCATCCTTTCAAACAAAAGAAAGCTATTATTAAAGGACAAATAATACGGGCTTCTAGAATGTGTAGCAATGAGAAGTTGTTTTTTGATGAATGTGAACTCCTTAAGAAAATGTTCACCAACAGGGGGTATCCAGTTTCACTATTTGATCAAATATCTGAGGAGGTAATGAAGAAAAGAGACTTGGGTTTCTTTTTACCCATTTTATCACAGGTTCAAAACATCACTATTATGGAAACGCTAAGTCCGAGACCAAACAATGGAGGCGAGGACAGACTGGCCACCCCAGGCTCTGAAGGCAAGCGTGACATGATAGGTAGTAGTTTTATTACTAATTTCAGTTTGGACTCAGGAGCTATTGAGCTTATTTTATACAAAAACTGGTATTTTATCACCAATGACGAACACCTTTTGGAAAAACTTGGGACGAAGCCCAGGATCATCTACAGAAAAGGTAGTAACCTGAAAACAATTTTGGAAAGACCTACTGGTTCTGATTGGCCATTAAAGACCAAGGGCTGCTTTCAGTGTGGCAACTGTAATCATTGCCACTTAGTTAGGGCATCAAACTCTTTCACAATACGTGATAAGAAGTATAGTATTAAACAAAAACTTAATTGTGAATCGAGGTCAATAGTGTATTTGGCTACATGCACTTGTTGCTCAGCCTTCTATGTGGGAAAATCTGACAGGAGATTACGCGACAGGGTATATGAACACTCCTACGCAATTAGGAAGAACAACAAAACTAACGCATTAGCAAAGCACATTGACAAACATCCTGGGCACAATTTTCAGTTTTTGGCTATAGACCAAGTGAATAACCGTGAAAGAGGGGGCCCAATTTCCCTGTTTCTTGAAAACAGAGAATTGGAATGGCAACTCTTATTGGACTCATTTTCTTTCCCTGGCTTGAATGAGCATTGTAATATTGCTTGCATTTTGAAATTAAAAAGTTACAAACGGTGAGAAAACATAAGGGGAAACAATGGACCTATATTACACAAAATATTATTGGTTTACACACACTGACCTTTATGTGCTGAAAAGGAGCTTTTGTAGTTGTGGCGACATGTTAAAACTAAAAAGGATTAGGCTAAAATAC
Source organism: Protopterus annectens (assembly GCF_019279795.1). Lineage (NCBI taxonomy): Eukaryota > Metazoa > Chordata > Ceratodontiformes > Protopteridae > Protopterus > Protopterus annectens. The sequence continues at coordinate 1,499,111,903 of NC_056746.1, forward strand.
CTAAATAGGGTTCAAAACCATTTTAAGGTAATTGCTGACACAAAACAAATGTTCTTTTGGGTTAGTGCGCACTTTGTTTTAGTGCACGACTAACTTCTTAGTAACCACTCACTTTTGTGGGTGTGCACGAGTACATACAACGACTCCATGCTATTTACTAGGGTCAGTTCTATATTTTAATAGCAACAGCACCTTATTGATTAAACAAAAACATAGGAATTTGTACTGTAAGTGGTGGCCGTTTTGTCAACGCATGGTGGTTATGTTTTGGTCTTGTTTTATATTAGACTAGTTCGTTGACTGATTGTCAACGTACGTTTTTTGGGGGCTTTTCTTTGGTTTCTTACTATTTTGCAACCAAAGTACGCTCCGAAGTCAGTGTCTCTTTACACAGATGACCAGGAAAGGATACTACGATGTTTAAGGCACACAGCAGATGCTGTAGCCTGTAGTTACTTGTTTTATTTAATTTTTGCATTTTAATTGTTTTTAGCATTGTATGAAACTGCATATTTCAAACAGTTTATTTTGTGGTGAAGCAGTTCACTATACTTTTAAAAGAAGGGCTAATGTTCCTTTAAATTTTTGTAGTAAAAAAGCCCGCGCTGAGTAATTTAAAAGTGACGTTGTGTTTTCAAGTCACTAGTACTTCTGAGGAAGCTGGAGCTGCGTCTCCAGCGAAAACGCTGAACTTTTTATCATAATAAAATTCGCGTTAAAGGGATTTTTTACGCTTCTTTTTCGTTTGGACTTAACCATTGAACTTTGTGTATGGACTTTTTGCTTATGGTCAACTAAACAGCTGCTATAACTCACTTTCATTGATACGCATCTATTTGGCGTCTGGATTCACCAGCTTTGGGCTCCCGCTTTGTGTGTTTTTTATTGGTTTATTTCTAAACTAAACATACGTAGTAAAAAGTGCAAAAATGTTAAAAGAATACAGACAATTAATGGCATGCTAAGGGTGCATAATATATACAACATAATAGAGTACAGTCTGTAACAAACAGGTAATAGGAAAGAAAAAGTAAAAGAAGAGGTCACAGGTCAGTGGAAGCAGTAAGAGAAGTAGAAGATTTATGAGTATAAAATATATACGGGATAAACCCACTGAAAAAGACTAGTGAACAGACAAAAGTTCAAGGAGGCTGAGAGTACAACAGGCTGTTAGGCATAATATGAAGAGGCAGCAGAATCTGGGTGAGAGAAGGCATCAAGATTATATAAGATGGAGGATATAATTAAGTTGTGATGAAAAGGAAGCAATTATAAAAGATGAAAAGTTAAATTAAGTTGTCCCATTACATAAGCAAGACCAACAGTTGTACAGGCTATCTTTCAGAGTTATTTTAAAGGACTTAGCGTTGGTGATAGATCTGACACATAGTGGTAGTTTATTCCAGGCATTTGCTACAGAGTAGCTGTAGAGGAGGTTCCCAACATTTTTATTGGGCTTATAGACTTGCAGTAGGTACTGTTGACAGCTACGGAGAGCACAGTTGGGAGTGTAAGGCTGGATAAGACTAGAGAGAGAGTGGCATGAGGAGGGTTTGTATAAAACAGAATGTGCCATGAGAAGCTGAGGTAGTAGAATTTGGTGATGAAATTCCAGCCACTGCAGGCTTGTGCAATGCAGTGGTGGGTATGATAAGGCTGGTTGGAGGCAAATCTTGCAATTTTATTATAGGTGAGTTCTAGTATGAACAGAAGATTGGATTGGAGATTTGTGAGTATAGGGCTGCATAGAGTAGAGTGGGAAGTAGGAAAGACTGTGCAGGAGAGACTCACAAAGCATTAGTGATGAACTTTTTATGCCTGTATAGCAAGCCCAGCTTCTGATATGTCTTTTTAATATATTGCTGAGTGTGGAGATCAACACCTAGACGTGTAGTGTGAGGTTCACTAAAGATGATTGTGTTGTTGAGGGAGGAGACAGTAAAGGTGGCTTTGTGATTTTGGAGAGGTTTAGGGAGGAATAGAAGTAGCTTAGTTTTCTTTAGGTTCAGTAACAGTTGGTTGGAAGTAAGCCATCTTTCAACTGTGTGTAGGAACTCTTGGGTGAGGGTTTGGAGGGGCATGATGTTATCAGAGCAGGAGATGATAGTAGAGTCACCTGCATATTGAATAATGGTAGAGAGTGGACAGGAAGAGTGGAGGTCATTGATAAAGATGTTAAAAAGTAGGGGGTCCCAGGATGGAACCTTGGGGTACCCCTGCTTGAATGGGTAGGAAGGGAGAGAAGTTGGATTGCCATTTGACTGCCTGGAATCTGTTGGAGAGGTAGCTGGAGAACCAAGATAGTGCAGAGTTAGAGAGGTTTAGTAAAGTTAGTTTGGATAGAAGTAGTCTATGGGATACAGCGTTGAAGGCTTTGGAGAGATCAAGAAACAAGCTGGAGACTAGCTTATCATTGTCACGAGAAGTGGCAGTAGTATTTATGAAGGATGTCAGAGCAGTAGCAGTACTATGTTTTGGACAAAAGTCATGCTATGTTGATGTGAGCAGATTTTCTTGTAGTACATGATCAAGAAGCTGTTTGTGAATGCATTTTTTGAGATTTTTTGACAGGGGGGATAACATGGCAATTGGACTTAAATTAGAGGGGTCAATTGAGTTTTTGCCTTTATGTGTGGGCATGACGTAGAATTTATTTCTAGATATTAAGCCCAGTGTTTTCCTTCAGAGATCTATTGAGTAATATGGAGATAATGAAAGTGATATAATTAGCAGCAATTTTTAAGAATTGCAGAGGTAGATTGTCTACTGATGGAGAGGATGTTTTAAGTTTGCTAAGAAGGGATTTAATATAGGCTGTAGGGATAGGGTTAAGAGAAAAAAATGAATGACAGAGTGGGAGTAGGGGATGTAGGGTGGGTGATAATGTCTTTCTTTATAAGGTTGCAGATAGTGTCAATGAAGAAGGAATTAAAGAAGTTGGCAGTATCAGTGAAGAAGCTATTAGGGCAATGGTTTGGGGTTGATGGGCTCCAAGGATGTAGCAGCTTGTTAACTGAATTGCCAGAATTTCTGGGGGTCAGAGTAGGAATTGTTGAGTGGTTTATGGAAACAGTTTTGTTTGTCAAGGGTTACCTTTTTTTCTTAAGTTATGGAGCTCTCTATAGGTTTGAACATCAGTGGAGGAATTGGATATTTTCCATTTTTCCATGCACTATGTCTCTTATTCATGAGGGTTCATGTGGCTTGCATTTACCCGGGGGCATAGTGGGTTTTGATTCTAAGTTTCATAATGGGGGCTAGGGAGTTGAGTGTGTCTAAGAAGATGCTGTTGAATGCCAGGACAGCGTCCTCTAGGGTGAGATTATGGAGGAAAGACCAGTTAATTGAAGAGAGCTGGTGGTTGAAAGTTTCTGGATTAAAATTAGAGAACTTGCAGCAGTCTTTGTATTGATAGGGTTTATAGAGTTGAAGAGAGTGTCTAAGTATTTAGGTAGGATGGTGATGACTTAGGGTGTCGGGTAGGGTGCAGGAGTTATGACAGAGGTTAGGAATGGCAGTGAGGACCCAGTCTAGAGTGGAGCCAAAGTTGTTACATTTGTTTAGGCGAGTAGGGCTGGAGATTAGTTGGGAAAAAACAAACAGGATGATGGCAGTGCTTGGGGAAATCAGTGCTGAGGGCATTCCAGTCGATGCTGACATCACACAAGATAATAGTTTCATAAGAGATGGTTTGAGAGACCCAAGAGAGAAAGAGCTCTAGGGTAGGGATGTTGTTACCTGGGGAATGTAAATGGAGGCAATAGCTAATTTTTTGTGATTGTTTATTTGACAATTAGCATTGTGAATTTCAGCTGGTTGAAAGTCTGAGGTAGAGATTCAGGAGAGTTTGAAGAGTGAGATGGTTAGAGTAGAGAATAGCAACATCTCCGCCTTTCTTCTTAAGCTGATCATGGCAGAAGATGTTATAACCTGGTGGAAGTATGTCAATATCAGATATATGAGATTTAAGCCAAGTTTCAGAGAGGCAGAGGATGTCAGGGGTATGTAAGGAGATCCAGGCATGGAAAGAGAAAATTTTGTTCATGATCCTTTGAATATTCTTAGAAAGAATCGATAGGTTTTTGGTGGGTGTGGATGTGAAAGTCTGAGTAAAGGATAAGGAGTAGTAAATTGAAGATATGAGGGGAGAGAGGAGTTGTGATTAGGGCCTGAGTTTGGATTATGTCACCTGACAGTAATAGATTTAAAATTAGTCATCTGAGACAAGTTTTTTTGTCTTCATTTTGAAGGGGAATGTAGGCAGGAAGAATATCTTAATTTTATATACGGTAGAGTTAGAGTGAATAAATAGAGATGGGGCTATAGGGAAGGAGTGGATGGCAGAGTCGGTGGCTAGGGGGGTGGTAGAGGTAGTTGTACTATTTCTGGGTTGGAGGATGTAATGATAAGAGGTGGCAGTGTAGGTAAAACAGAAATAGGAGTGGAGAGGATAAGTACTAAGTTATTTAAGATATATGGCTTTGAGGCAAGCATAGTGTGGCAAGGCTATTGGTTTCAGTAGATTTTAAGGTAAGTAGTAAATACTCGTGGGGGGGGGGTAAGAGATCTAATCTTAATAGGATAGGTTGTTTGAAGTTTAGTGGAAGTGATTGCTGATTAGAGAATGCTGGAATGCTGGAGGAAGTTGGGAGGGGAGGCGAGTGGTTAAAGGGTACAAACTATAAGTCAAATGAAAGTGGGGGTGGGTGGAAATGGGGTGACATTGGGGAGCGGAGTGAGCCCAAGCATAGCGAGGGTGAATGGAGCAGGTTGGACCAGGTCCCGGAGTACTGGAAATATCAGAAACAAACAAACAGAGTGACTGCAAGTAGGGAGGGAAGGTTAGGTAAACCTAGGAGAATAAAGTGAGGAGAAAAAAAAGAAAGAGTAGGATGGCGGAGGGGGAAAAAGGGGGCAGTGAATAGAAAATGGCAGGAGAAGTGGCACAGTGCCTATGTGCAGACCAGAGAGAAGAAGAAGACTGTAAAGTAATTCAAGTATAGCTGTAAGAACAGGGGGGTGGTGTTTGGTGGTGTGCTTTGTTTTCAGTTGAGTCACCAAAAGGTGTGGAAATACAGAGTTACTTTCAGAAGTATAACATGCATAAAACTATGTAAGTATATGCTTGAGGCTGGGTGGAGGTAGTTCTCAAGTTCAGTCTAGGATGAGGGGTGTTCTGCAATTTTTGATAAAGCAGCAGTTACTGCATAAAACTGTGGAAGTACAGTATATGCTTGAGGCAGTGTTGGGCTGGGTAGAGGTGGTTCTCAGGTTCATTCTGGGTTGAGAGGTGTTCCGCACTTTTTGGTAAAGCAGCAGTTACTGCATAAAACTGTGGAAGTACAGTATATGCTTGAGGCAGTGTTGGGCTGGGTAGAGGTGGTTCTCAGGTTCATTCTGGGTTGAGGGGTGTTCCGCACTTTTTGGTAAAGCAGCAGTTACTGCCTTAAAGTTACAAGCTGCAAACACCAAGAAATGAATGAGCAGATTTTTTCCTTAAAAGTTTGCACACCACTAGAAAAAAAAAGGAACCTAACACTGTCGGAGCTGCAAAGAGGTAGGGAAAGGGACGGCAAGAGATGTGAGCTTTTCATGGAGTATGACTGTAACTGGCCAGGATATGGTAAGGAAACTTGATTATAGAGACTTGGACGTGGATGAACTCCAGGCTATCATCCTGTTTATCCAACCTGTATTTGCTGCTAACGTAGATTGATACACCTCCACTTTTAGCTCCTGTCTGTGCTGCTGTTGGTCTAAATGTGTGGAAGGCACTGTAGCCTTCCACTGCCAGAGTAGTTTAAACCAAGACTCAGTAACAGCACAGATGTTTACATTCTTCAGAATGAGAATAGCTTGTAGGGTATGGAGTTTCTTGTTTAGGCTTATAGCATTAAGCAGTAACAGCTTTTTTTTTTTTTTTTGCTATGTTGGTAATTTTGTCATTTTGACATTGCTTAAAAAGGGGCTAAATGGATGGATAAAGCTTTAGCCAATATCCGAAATCTCAGGGGAACTGGAGCAGGCCATCCTTGACAAAGCAGAGGGGTTTGTTAACCATGTCCTCCCATGCTCATAGATATTAGATTCCCCTGGAGTGACAAAAGAAGTTAAGCCAATTATTAAAATCAGTCATTTTCTGCTCATACTGTGGCAAAATCCTCAGTGAAGGTAGAATGCTGCTCAATGCAAGACACATACCTGTCTGTGACTCATATTCAGGTAGATTCATAATGTCTCTTTTCATATAGTTAAGTGAAGTATGCCTCAGGTCATTTACACCCACACTGAGTAGGACAGAATTATATTAATACCTGTCATGTAGTGACCTGAGTACATGATGATGATCGTTTTGTACAGCAGTTGCCCAGGATGAAAGTTTTTGAGCTTCCAGCTAAGAAGATTCTAAGTTGTACTGATTTCCTGCTTATGTGTATGTATATGTTACTGTGAAAGATGGAAAGTGGAGAATGTCGACTTTCACCGGTGAATGTCAACAAACACCAAAAACGTCGGTGAAACATCGAATATTTCATGACATTCTTCTACATTCCGACCCTCACCGGTGTATGTCGACAATCACAGACATGCTTTGGTGGAGGTCGAAAAGAGAGGAGCCGAAGGCTGTGTTTCCCGACTGGCTGTTTCCCGCCCAAATCCCTTAGTTAGTTCTGTTTGCAGTCCGAAATCCCTTACTTAGTTCTGTTTCGAGTCGAGTCAGTCATGGTGAGAGCAATGTTATCCTAATTTATACAAAATGCTGTTTTCCCGACTGGCTGTTTCGGGTGAGAGCAATGTTATCCTAATTTATACAAAATGCTGTTTTCCCGACTGGCTGTTTCCCGCCCAAATCCCTTAGTTAGTTCTGTTTGGAGTCCGAAATCCCTTAGTTAGTTCTGTTTCGAGTCATTCATGGTGACAGCAATGTTATCCTAATTTATACAGAATGGATACTGCAGTGAATCGTGATCTTTTTCTTGAAAAGTTAAATGCATTAATTGCGGGTAAACGAGAAGACAATTGTTTTTATTTTTCTCAAGAAAAGTACTCTAAAATACTTTCTGAAGTGGTTTCTGCTAAGACTAAGTGCAACACACCTTTGGATTACAGACGATTAAAACGTTTTGACGTTTTAAAAATTAATGATGAAGAGAAGTTAATTGTACCATTAAAACCAGGAGAAACGAATATACAGTATTATGTTACCAATGAGGAATTGTTCAGTATACTGTATGAAACTCACACCAGAATAGGCCACGGAGGAAGAACACGTATGCTTAAAGAGTTGCAAAATAAATACAAAAATATTACATATGAAGTAGTAATGTTGTATTTAAATTTATGCAAACAGTGTCAAATGAAACACAGTGCACCTAAGAAAGGTATTGTTGTGAAGCCAATGATCAGTTCTGAGTTAAACTCAAGATGTCAAGTGGATCTGATAGATCTGCAGTCAAACAGAGATGGCGAATATAAGTTCATAATGGTGTATCAAGATCATTTAACTAAGTTTGTCCAGCTACGACCTTTGAAAACTAAGAGGGCGGAAGAAGTAGCGTATAACGTTCTTCCAATATTTTTAACATTTGGTGCTCCAGCAATATTGCAATCGGATAATGGTAGAGAATTCAGTAATCAAGTCATATCCGAAATATGCGCTATGTGGAAAGATGTTAAGATAGTTCATGGAAAGCCTCGTCACAGTCAAACACAAGGCTCAGTTGAAAGGGCCAATCAGGATATACAGAATATGCTAACTGCATGGATGAACGATAACGATACAAAGAAATGGTCAGAAGGTTTAGCCTTTGTTCAATTTGCCAAGAACACTACATACCACGAAGGAATACGCCAAAGTCCTTATGAAGCCATGTTTGGCATTAAAGCGAAAAGAGGCATAGCATCCTCTTTTTTGCCTAGCGAACAAATCGCAAATATCGAAACCGAAGAGCAGCTGGAAGAAATTGCCAATACTTTTGAAACCGAAGAACAGCTTGAAGTAACTGGCAATACTTCTGAAAAAAATATGAGCGGTGGTCATACCGAAAACCATATTCCAAAGAAAAATATTGCAGAGGACTTGCAATGTAGTACGTCTTCATATCAAGTGCTGACTGAAAAACAGGAGTTAATTTCTATAAAAAGAGCGGCCGCGAAAGGGAATCTTGTACTGCAAGCAAAAAAAATGTTACGAACCTCACAAAAACAATTTCCTCCTGCTCAAATTGGTGATACTGTACGAATACAAGTCCCTGATGTCGACCGTGGTCGTACAGATAACCGAAATGTGTTAGCGGTTGTTGTTGGAATCGAAGACTCAGACTTCTATAAACTTGCTAATAGAAATGGTACCCTCAAGCAGCTTTACACACGTAATCAGTTCATAATTTGTAAAGAAAAGTTACTTTCCATAGATGACATTTATTTGCAAGAAATTTCGCTGAGAGAAGCAGCTGCAGCTAATTCGAGAAGCGGTGGCCAAGGCTATACACGCTGTCATTGCAAAAGGAAGTGTTCCACAAATAAATGCAGTTGTAAAAGCAAGGGCGTACTGTGCAATTCAAAGTGTCATCAGAGTTTCAGTTGTTGCAATAAATAAGATTTTAATCACATAATGTACAGTTTCAGTTGTTGCAATAAATAAGATTTTAATCACATAATGTAGTTTTGAAGTTCTTAGTCATTCCTGTGAGAATGCCGACATTTACCAGCGTGAGTCAGAAGTAAGGGTATTTATTTAGCAAATCATTCCTGTGAGAAATAGATGTGTCAATAGATGTGTCGGACATGTTCAACATTCACCATGAGTGCATGGTGAATGCCGACATTGACCGGTGTAAGTCAGAAATAAGGCTATTTAGCAAATATTTCGGACATACACCAAGCGACTATGTGTTTGTTGACATTCACCGGTGAATGTCGACATTCTCCAGATTTCGGACTTTCACAGTAACATATATATATATATATATATATATATATATATATATATATATATATATTTTTTTTTTTTTTTCTCAATTGAAACTAAAAAGTCAAAGTCGCAAAAATCAGACTGAAAATAGTTTGTTAGTTATGTATGTATTTTATTTGTGTATTTAATTAGTTAATAATTATCAAATGCATTGGCTGAAACTGACCTCTGCAAGTTCAGTTATCTTTCTCTGAGTAATGTAATAAATGAAAATATACTGCTTTAATGTGAAGGAAATGTAATTCATGAAACATTACAAACTACAGTACAAAAACTGCTTTGTTTATTAAAATTCAGAAGTTCATTTCTCTAAAATATATTATACCCCTTCATAAGGTAGCATAATAAGTGGAACTAAATGAACAGATTTCATTTGAAAGATAGTGCAATTCATGAAGCATTATAGTCCACACTAGCAAAAAATTCTGATTGCTTTAGTAAAAGTTATTGTTAAATGTTTATATTGCTTTAGTAAAATTTGTTAAATGTTTACTTGTAGATACCATGTTATTTATTGATATCATTTGCACAGAAAGGCCAAGAAACAAAATAAGTAAGGTACCATGTTTTTGAGTGTTGCATGTTGAACTGATAACATTGACAGGCCTAACCTGTACAGTAAAGACAGGAGGACCAGCTGGAAAAAAAAATATATTAAAAACAAAATATGTAATCCTTAGGTGCTCAGTACAGTATTTATTGATAGAATAGATGACTACCTAATATGGATATGTTTTACAGCTAGACACTAATTTGTACAAGCTAGGAGGATGTACTATGCAAACTCCAATCTGCACTAGTCTTATGAACACATGACAATACTATATCCACTGATCTATGAAGATCTTTAATGATAACTGTGTTTGGGTTTCTTTTCTTTACCAGTCAGCATTTGACATTTTTTTTCTGAGGTATAGCAATCTGAGACATTTACATACATTTATAACATTGTTACTGTGTGAAAGTGGTTGCAGTCAATATCTGTTTATTCAACCACAGATTGACAACAGGTGTGTGATATCACACAATTTGAGGGGTTGGGGAGTATGCCCTTTTCCAGGTTTTGTATGATCTTGGAGTTAGCATAAATAATTAGCAGTTGGTATTGGGTATATGGGGCTTGCCCCTGCAAAAAATAATATTTTGTGGGGTTTTTTTGTTTGTTTTGTAATTTTGCATGCACTGTTTTAATTTCTTGGTGCATGCTTAGTAGCATGTCGGCACTGGTGTTTTCAACATCATGTTAGCAATGTTTTGCAAATCAGGGTTTTGGTCATTCATTTGTTTTAGGTAATTGTGTGTGTTATGTTTCATTTATTCAGGTATATTGCAAGTGTGAAATCATCATACATCTCATTACCTCATGTTAGCCTGAAGAAGTTCGGCTTTCTGTCCTGGCAGCAGACCCATGCACAGGTCAGTGCACACTATCCATGCATGTGACACTCAAAAGCATTGCTTGGTTGGTGGGTATTGGTTCCCACACCTTGATGCTATCTTTTTGCAACACCTAGCCTCCGTAGTCTGTTGGTACTGAAATAAACAGGCTGCCTTCCTGCTCCCAGGGATATAGTAGATAACAGATCATTGGAATCATTAGATACCTAGCCATAAGCAGCTTTAAGCAGACATAAAACCCTCCCCAACTGAAAAGGGACTTGCATAATAACCTTGATAAAGTATCTGTCTACTCATACAATTTTTAATACTCATCTTAAGGGATATTGACATGTACTGGTAACTTATTTGTGTAGGAGTCAATGATAATGCAGATAAATACTGTTTCTAAGGGTGGGGGAACATTCACAGATCTATGTCTTTACTGAGTACCTTTACCCACCCCCCATCTTAGCAGCCTGCTGCTACATACTTTGTTTTTAGGTCATTTTCACCAACAAAGATAGAAGTGGGCAGAAATAAAGTATGTTTTTTGACAGATAACTGTTAATCAGGCACTGTCACATTTTTATTTGTATAGGATGTAGTGGACCAGTCACCAGACCTCATGTACTGTTTTATAAGCCAGTGCCTACTTAAAAGGCAAGGACTAACTTGGCTTTATAAAATTTTGATTTGCAAAAACATTTTACACAAATAACAATAAGGACAAAAAGTGAAGGAGCTAATTATCCAGGTACATAAAATATTGCAAAAAACTTATTATATACAAAATAAGTACAATAAAAAAAGTATGGCTGGTACTTGGAGAAGGATTCATGACATGATTGAAACACACAAATATTGAATGACTGAAACACCAAAATGTTGAAACCACAAAATATTGAAAACCTATTTAATACAGGGGCAATTCCCCCCTTGCACCTCCAATGTGGAGTGCTGCGCCTCACTACACCCCCTGATGATTACATGTATCAACTAAAGGCTCACACAACATTAGGGAAAGGGCAAATTTCATTTTTAATATTTTATGGTTTTTACATTTTGTCATTTCAACATTTTGGTGTTTCGATCAACTGTCCTGAATCCACATGGAGATTTGGTGCACACTGTATAGTATTAACGCAGGGGGATAAGCAATTAAATAATATACATGCACATAATTATTATTTTGGTGCACTTTACTGTGGCACAATATATATAATTATAAGTAGTTTAAATATTGTTTAATAGTATATTTTAAAAAGTTTTTCTCCAAGTGCAACAGCATTGACTGAAATTTCACTAACAATATATCAAAAAAGGTATTTCATCACAACCTCATGTAAAGGAGACTTGTTAAACTTTACAGTTTATAATTAACTGGAAAGTCAATGAAAAACAAGGAAAAGATTCAACCCCCTTTTACTGTTTGTGAAACATTCCTTTGAGAGAAATGGCATTCAGCACAATCCACTTAGAAAACATGTCATATGTGTCTAGCATGCCCACCTAAATATCAGGAAGTCAATTAATAAACAGACCCATTATTTGTAGAAAATGTAACATCTGTTGTTCCCCTGTGAGAAGGGACCAAAACCAGCTTACATCTGAGCATTCAAGAAATTACTGTTTAGTGAGTCTATGATATTAGAGTTCCAGGTAATTTCAAACTACACCATACAAACTGATAAAACTATACTTAATAAATGGCTATATTGATGTTCGGTAATTTATGCTTATTTTTTTCTCCTCTAAGTGTTGTTTAGTAAGCCGATCGAGAAACCTGCAGCCATCCTTAATGTGTAATCCTCAGTATTACACCAGAAAATGGAGACAGGGCAAAAATTTGAATCACAGTTTTGGATAGTTGAGGTGTTGCTGAATGGGGGGGTATTAAGTAAAGCTTAGCGTTTACATTAAGCACTAATTGATGAGACCCATTTCGATGGTTCTTTTCTTTTCCCCCAATGAAAGAGACACTGGCTTACTCCATTGTAATTAATGCTTCCAGTAAGTGCTAAGTTTTCCTTATTGATAAATTCAGTATGGTCATCTGTACTCAGTGCAATTGCACTGACTGCATTTTAAGTGGTACATTTTTTCTTCTTCTTGATGGCACATGTTGAACTGGACTTTAGTACAGTGCAACCAAAACATTTGGGAGTGATGCACCAAATAGACCTTAGCTCTCAATCATACCTCTCAACCTTTTAGAGCAAGAAATCTGGACAAAGCCACAACTAATGGGGGAATAAAGGCCCAAAATAGGGACATTTTTAAATATTGCTCTTACTAACTTAGAAAGTTGATAAAATAACAGGTTTTGCATTAGCATGAATTTTCTGAAGGATATTAAGTTTGAAAGTCAAATGTCTGACAGTATTTTCTGACTTCAGTCTTCAATGATTTGCCAGTGATTTGGCAGAAAACCACAAGTTTTTGAGAAATGGACCAAAAATATAAACCAAAAGTCTGGACAGTCTAAGAAAATCTGAACAGTTGAGACCTATTCCTTGAGGGAAAATGGGTTAAATTCTTGGCTAGGCTTATAAGGGCCTCCGGGCCAATAGCCTAGTATCATCCTATGAACCTGTGAACTTATGCTGTCAATTTTTTGCTTAGGGATTGAGGAGAAAACACAAGATTCAATCAGTCTGAAGCAAGGAACTGCATTTACAAATCCTATAGTGCCTCTTTAAGCATGGGGTCAAAGAGACCACTGAGGAGCCTGTACAATTTCCTCACTGACCCAGTGCAGTCTCTGGCAGTATGTCTTGCGCGGCATAAGATATTAAGCAAATGGTGGCTGAGGAAATCAAATCCTAGACTACAAGAAGCATCTCATTAACAGCTCATCGCATTAATCCTCTGCTCTAACTTCCAGATATTTGTAGAACAAATACATGCTTGGGCATTTTATTATCCTACAAATATTTGTAAATCTTTTTTATAAAAAATAGCATTTGTGTTGCAATTATTGTTTTTTTTTTTTTTACTAGTAATATTTGGTATGCTAATGGCGGGTCTATATTAGATCATCGAAGTATTAATACTTCGAATGGTCTAATATCGAACCAAAAATAGCGAATGCTGAAAATAGCGAAGCTGCAGATAACCACATTTTTTCCTAGGGAAAGAATTCAGTTGTCCATTTCTGTGGCTTCGCTATTTTCAGCACTGTGGTGGAAAGTTACAGGTTGGGTTCAGGTAAGTGTGCGATTGTGTGGATGTTAGGGTTAGGGCGAAGTATGTGAGTTAGGGTTAGGGTGTGGTTGAGGTGAGTGTACGATGGTGATAGACTTTAGGGTTAGGGCGGGGTATGTGAGTTAGTGTTAAGGTGCGGGTGAGGAGAGTGTGCGATAGTGACGGACCTTATGGTTAGGGTTTGGGTTAAGGATAGTGGATAGATAGTACTGTATGAACAGTTTAGTGTAGGGTTAGATGTAGGATTTTAAGTGTATGTGTGTGGATTGCTGTTTTTTTTTTTTGGTGTACTTGTTTTGTGTGTCTGTGTTTCTCGGAACAGTGAATTTTTTCCCAGGGAAAAAAATTGCTGTTCTGAGCTTTCAATGTTTTTAGATTTCGTGGTTAGAATTTCGAGGTTGCTCTATTCGATGATGTGCTGTTTCAGTGAATTGATATAGACCCCTAATGGCAGGTAGGTTGTGTTTTTTGGACCTGTTTTCATTTATTTGTTTATGCATTTATTTTATTGCTGCACTTTTGAGGAGTTGTTGTAAAAAGTTGCAGACTTTAAAAGGTTTTTACTATGATGATGTTTTCCTAGTTTTCGGTTATGAAGTGCTCACTGTGGTACTTTACATTTCTACCTAAAATTTACATTTTCTGTAGTATGCATCCAATTAGACATATTTTCCTGCTTTGAGCAATGAGATTTTTTATTACTATGTTTCCATTTTATAAAGTACTATGAAGACACAATACAAAAACATTTCAGCATTTTGCTCACTGGTCATGGATGACAGCTGAAAAAGAGAGCAATCAAGATTGACTTAAAGAAAAACTATTTTACAAACAGGATAATTGTGCCTAGAAAATAATTAACTGCTGAGTTCAGTAGAGAAGTGTAGGTCAAAATAGAGTTTCAAGGATACCTGGGACATTTGGAAAAAAAAAAAACATTGCAAGCATTCCTTGCCCTGGAGGATGCTGACATTTGTGCAGTCACTGAAACCTGGTTCAAAGCTGTGGAGCACCCCAGCCTTACCAGGTTACTCATCCTACCATACTTTCATACCCCAAATGGAGGGCTACAAAGCCAAAGGAGGTGGAGTTTCAATATTTATCAAAGACATACAAACACCCAGGCTGGTCAAACTGTATGACACAGAGGAGACCTCCAAGTGCAGTTAACTGTTGACAAAACATCTATTCAAATCATATTTAGCTACAGACCACCAACCACGACTCTGGACCTCCACTCCACCTGTCTGGATTTACTTGAATCTATCAAGATTCAACCCTCTACCCTGATCCTGAGTGACTTTAACTACTCAACGATAGAGTGGAAGACCTATTCTAGCCCAAGCATGAATGCCCAGAGATTTCTTGACTTTGTCAATGCCAATGCATTGGATTAGCTGGTCGACAACCCTACGAGTGGTGAAAATAGCTTGGACCTGATACTAACCAACATGAGTAGCCACTGTAGCACTCCTACAGTGTCATCCTCC
Source organism: Protopterus annectens (assembly GCF_019279795.1). NCBI lineage: Eukaryota > Metazoa > Chordata > Ceratodontiformes > Protopteridae > Protopterus > Protopterus annectens. The sequence continues at coordinate 1,499,126,951 of NC_056746.1, forward strand.
TTGGTAAGATCTGACCATAAAGCGATCACCTTCAAAGTCACCATCTCCCCTGACCCATGCCCCCTTGTCAGAGTCAAGCAAAAAAAATTTCCAAAGCTGACTACAATCTCCTGAGTGCAGGTATAAGCAACTTCTCAGCTATCGTCCCTTCAGTAGGAACTAGCACTAATGTCCAAGCCTACACCACAAAACTATATGAGCACCTAAATAGCTGTATGGACTCAGCAACACCTGACAGGACCAAATCATCTTCCTCACGTTAGAGTAAACCTGTCTGGTGGACAGCAGCAATAAACAAACTCTGTAATAAAAGGAAAAAATTGCTGTCCAGGACCAAGAAGGAGCAGGTTCCAAGTTGGAAGCAATCTCTCCTTTGTCTGAACAAGCAAATAAGGACACTGGTGAAATCCTCTAAGGCTAACTTTGAGTCTAAATTGGCCACATCCACTAAGGATAATCACAAGGCCTTCACATACGTCTGCAGTCTGAAAGGTAACACCCAAATCTGCTCTGAACTGGTGGTCAATAACACCACATACACAAACACCATAGATATAGCCAACCTAATGGTAGACAGTTTCAGTGAAAACTTCACCCCCTCTGTCCCCTCCATCAGTAAACCAGGACATCACCAGCACCTGCCCCCCCCTCTCGTCATCACCAGGGAGCAGGTGTTTGATGCCCTCTCAAAGGCAAAAATACAGTCTCCATGGGACCCGACAACATTCCTGGCTGTATCCTACATTAACTCAGACATGAACTGTCAGCTCCATTAGGCAACCTATTCAACCAAAGCCTGAGCAATGGCTTCATCCCAGCAGAATGGAGGACAGCCACTGTGATCCCTCTACACAAATATGGAGCATCCACTGACCCAGGCAATTATAGGCCCATCAGCCTAACTAGCCTGACCCGCAAGGCCATGGAACACATTATCATGGACCTTATAAACAAGGACATTGGCAACTTCCAAACGCTTGACCCCACACAGTTTGGTTTGTCAAAGGGAGATCATGCCTGTTAAACTTGGTCAACTTCTTTGAAGCACTCACCAAAGCCATGGACGAGGGAAGATGGTGCACACCACCTACCTTGACCCAGCCAAATCCTTCAACACTATTCCCCACTCAGGCATAATAGATAAATTCTCCCAGCTATGTATCAACCCATATGTTAACAGATGGGTAGCTAACTGGCTCACTGATAGCACTCACTCAGTCAAAATAGGGGAAGCCACCTCTAGTAGTAGACCTTTAACGACTGGTGTACCCCAAGGATCAGTCTTGGGACCTCTACTGTTTGGGATATACTTTTCTGAGGTGCAAGCCAAAACTAGAGGTCTGTGGCTGACCAGGTTTGCAGATGACTGCAGGCTCGGTGCTGTCTTAAACTCCCCTCCAAGTGGGCCCTACCCAAACAAATGACTGGTGCCAGAGGCATGGCCTCAAACTGAATGCCAATAAATGTATTATTATCCCCTTTGGAGAAAATGGAGTCCTCACTAATTATCACATTAATAACAATGTACTAAGCACACAATCAGTTGTGTGGGACTTGGGCACCCAGGTTGATAGCAACCTGACTTTTGACCACCATGTTGCCACCATTGTACGGAAGGCTTTCTACATGGCCCACCTCAAACGTAAGGGTATTTCATCCAGAAGCAAGGTGGTCATAACATCCCTGTACTTCTTCCTTATCAGACCCATTACTGAGTACACTGCCCGTTTTGGCATGTACCTTGCCAAGCACATGCAGCAGCTAGAGAGACCACAGAGGTTCCTGACCAGGAAAATCCTGGGTGTCCAAAACAGCTGTTCTCTACTGATAGACTAAAAGCCCTGTCGCTTTACTCAGTCTCATACAGGCTTCTCGGGGATGACCTGTGTCTGGTATACAAGGCCATCTCAGACCCAGCCTTAATGGAGTTGCTGCATATCCGTAAGTCAAACTCCACTTGCACAACCGGCACACAAGGCCTCAACCTGGTCTGTGACATTAATAGAACTGGTCGGCAGGATAGATTTCTGTTCCAAAGACTCCCCCATCTATGGAATAAACTCCCTGTCCATGTCAAGCATAGTACCTCTCTAGTCCTCTTTAATAGGACGACTGGATGGGAAATAGAAAATACACCCCTGGGATCCCTCCTGTGCCCCTGCTGGACAGAGAAACAGCGCTGACTGTGTGGGAACATAGGCTAAATTCTTGGCTAGGCTTAAAAGGTCCTCCGGGCCAATAACCTAGTATCATCCTATGAACCTATGTACATGATCCTCTATGAAACTTCAAACCTCAAGTTTCCAGGGAACCAAAATGCAAATACAAATGCCTGAAATATCAGAAGGGCAAAACTTATAGCTGACAGTCTTTACTGCATGGGAACCAGCCCACCTGCGTTGCCCATGTGGGGGACAAACCCTCACCCCAATTTATACATATATTTATGTGTGTGTGTGTGTGTGTGTGTGTGTGTGTGTGTGTGTGTGTGTGTGTGTATATATATATATATATATATATATATATATATATATATATATATATATATATAAAGAGAGAGAGAGACAGTCACTAGACAATCTCGAAATACTGAAATGTTGAATTTCAGTATCTCGAGACTGTATAGTCAAAAATCCACATACCCGAAAACCCACAACCGCGAAAACCAAAATTGTGACCGTACACTCACACACACACACACACACACACACACACACACACACACACACACACACACACACAGACACACACACATAGACACACCGCCACACAAACACACATACATCTACCTAACTACACTACAAAAACAAAACACACACAAACACAGCATAACACACAAACACACCTACCCTACCTATAAGCAGGGGGCCAAGCCCCCCTGCACCCTCTATGTGGGGGGGTGCACCACCCACTCCCCCCCACTTATATATACTAACTTTGAGGTTGTACTAAACACACAAGCACACAAAACCCACCACTACACACACTCACACACACTAAAATCCCTACCCAATACCCTTATGGAAACACCACTTACCTAAATCCCCAGCTAAATCCACAAACCACACCGCATGTCATGAACACGACACCACGACAGTGGATATGACATTTCTGCATTCAATATAGTGCAGTTTCGACTATTCAGTCACGAGATACTAAAATTCGACATTTCAGTATTTCGAGATTGTCTAGTTGTTGTTGTTGTGTCTTTTTGCCTTTCCCAGTTAGGGGTCACCACAGCAGAACTCTGGTCCGCTAATGATTGGCAGTTGATTTTTACGTGCTGAGTTGCCAGCCCTAACGCACAACCTTCAATGAAGGTAAGCCCATTCACGCATGTCTCTATTCAGAAGACGCTCTAGCTGAGAGTCGAACCGGTCAGCATCTTACTGTGAGGCGATTGTCTAGTGAAACTATATATATATATATATATATATATATATATATATATATATATATATATATATATATATATATATATATATATATATATATATAGGTATATATATATATATATATATATATATATAGATAGATAGCAATTACACAATACAAACATGATGAAGGAAGCAAGCTCTCAAAACAAAGGAATTGCAACAGTAGTAATTTCCTACAGAAAATAATGATCATCGTTGTATTGCTTGGTATCTTGTGATTCAGGCAGTTTATGTTCAAGTGATTTGATTTCGGCCACCTGTAATGGCTCAATCCTGTAATGACAGGTAAACTCAAAAGTGTAAACCCTTTCATGTCTGCATGACTTTAGGAATGTAGTGTGTAGCAAACAACGCTATTTAGCTTCAAGGGAGAGTAGGGTGCACATATAATTTTCAGACATTCCACCTTTCCACCTCCGTGGAGACTAATCATGCTGCCAGATCTGTTACCAAACTGTCAGCATAAAAAAAATCACCCACTAAAAACATGTCACAGAAGGAGGAAGTTCTTTGTTGCATGGGTATACTGGGAGAGTTCCTGGAAGTACAGGACAGTCTGAGATGATGAGAGGTGATGGGACTGGGACATCAGGGACATGACTGGTTATGTTAGGCCAGGCAGGTCTTCTGGAGTTAAACAGAATTATATGATCCAAGAACAAACTCTTATTGAAGGACAACAACAGGATATTAAAGCAGATTGCTCAACCTGCTGTCTTTTTTAGTCCCTGTTCATTGTTACAGCAGTGAAAAATCACCCATGCATCTTTAAAAACTAATCCACTCAACTGTTTTCCCTGTTAGGCTTCCTACCTTTCCATACTGATTTACTTTCACTTTGAAAACCAAGTTGTAAAACCTCTAGCTGGCTCTGAAATGATGATGTCACATCTGCCAGAGCTCTTGCTCTAGCTACCGGGACGTTTCCTCCCCCAAAGTGATCCCCACCTGATTTGCATTCTGTATAGAAGAGCGAAGAGCCAGTGGATCTCCCACATTGTGATGTCAGAGCTGCCTTGCCCAGCCCACTCTTAACCTAGCAAAAATGTCAAACTATAATCTTACTTTTCTGAAGAGCCCTACCGATATGTGACAAAGTACAGGCAGATGCACAGTAACAGCTGCAAAAAAACTAAGAGCATACATTTGCAATCACCATGCGTAGACATTAATTGCAAGTTTTTACATAAGAAGCAGATGTCTGTCACAATTAATCGACAACACTACATCAGATTACAAGAAGTATGCAATACCGTAATTTTCTTAAATTACCACATAAAAAAAGCATGTGGGTGCTGTCATGCAAGTCTGAAATATTTTGTGTTTATAGTGCATCATTTGTTAGCTATTTAACCAAACAGGAAGGAAAAATAACTGGGATTTTGACGTTTTGCAAAACAGTGATTATTCCCAGTGCTTTGGAGCTTGGTTCTAAATTTGACAGGAGGAATGCAACAAAAAAAACTTCCCACTGTAAGGAAGGAAAGGCTGACAAGAAAACAGTACATTAATCTAGTCACCTGCTGTGAGCTGTCAATCACATGTAGATAATGGGTCAAATTACCCTTAGCTCTTTGACAGCTAGGGAAGGTAGGTGTAAAGGGGGAGGGGAGATACATTGAAGAACTAGATTTCATCCTTCACAAAATAAATCAAGTTAGCATTTCTAAGAAGAAAGAGCAATAAAATGCACTTTTCAATTCTGTTTTGTAGCATTTGCACTGCTTGTGCTTGAAGTAGTCATTGAAAAAGGATAACACTTTAACCAAAAGTAGGTGACTATAACACAGCAGTTAATGCCTGTAAAATCAGTGGACTGACAGGAGCTTTAGGGAAAACATGGCAGATCTAATGCAATTTTTTGTAGAAAAACAATGCATTCTGGGATACTTAGAGGCAGACTAAACAGTCAGAATTATTTCAAGATGCCAGACCCTATGTGGTCAGAGTCAGAAATTGCATATAAAAATATCTAAAAAGCTCTAAATAGTCTCAGAGTGGTGTTAAAATGTACAAAACACCAAACCATGATGAAATAAACATGTTTTTTTGAGTCTGTGGGTGCAGTTGTCGTTTAAGTAGAGCATCAAGTGATAAAAGTAATTCATCAGCAGACTGAGGAGTTTAGGCCCTTATCTAAAATTTAATAAATGTTTATTTTAGTGAACCATAATCATTCCTTTCTCCATTCAGTGGTAATCTGTTTAATCTAATGTAATGTTGGGGGGGGGGGGGTGGAACCTATCTTATTATTCAGTGGACCCAAGGAAGAAAACATAATCCTGAATGAGTTGCCACTTCATTGCAAGACATATACACACGCACACACACACACTCACTAATTCTCAACAACTGTTACTCACGCTTGCACAGAGCACACACCTGTAGGAAGTGCCAGGCCAGCTACAACAAAAATGTTATGAAATATTTGTTGTCTAATAGTGCAGGATGTTTGCTACATTCCCTGTTATTTTGCAAAACTCAACTTTCCATATTAGTATTGTTCTACATAAAGAGGGGCAGGTGTTATACCTTAATTTATATAGTATTGGTGCTTAGGTTGCATGTTTAATACTGCCCGGTAGCACTATGGATTGTGTGTGTGTGTGTGTGTGTGTGTGTGTGTGTGTGTGTGTGTGTGTGTGTGTGTGTGTGTGTGTGTGTGTGTGTGTGTGTGTAGGTAGTGGCTTCTATGAACCTGTACTTGCAGCTCGACATGTTAAAGTGTTGTCATTACAGTTTTATGATTGCAGTGAGTTTGGTTCCTCCTTCATAAATTATTCTGCCATCATTGATAGCTGGGGCTTTACGTTTGCTATACATTACAAAAGATATTACATTTGATAAGAACTTATGTGACAGCTGCAGTCTCCATATCTTTGGTACAAGTTTCACACTACATTATTAAAGCATGTTTAATTGCAGCACTCACATTGTGCAGGTACCTCAGCGGCTTGACCAATTGACTTATGAATTATATATGCTGATGGCTATGATTTCTCTTTTCAACACTTGCTTGTGTACTGTGGCATCTCACACAGTTTTCAGTGGGTGCTTAATTGTCCTTCCGAGTACTGTGAGTTCAACACTCTGATATAAGCTGCATGTTTTTTCATTACTCCTACATTTGTGTGAGGTATACCATTACTGCGTGTTTTACTGTTGGCTTTACTTAGACTGCACATGTAACACAATTTGTAAATGCGTTGACTGAGTTTGCGAGTGATACTGGCTGTGGGGGCAATTTCTCTCTTGTTGGTTGCCATGCCATTAGTGGTACTTGTCTTGTTTCTTGTTCATTCACTATATGATATGTTCAGTTGTGAGCCAACTGTAAGTATGACTCATTTTTATTTTTGAATATATAGACTTCAGTCACTTACAACTTTACTGACACAGATACAGACCTTATCCTTATGATTTGCTTGTGCTAATGACAGTGAGTAGAAATCCTCTGTGGGTTGTAAAATGCTGTTCACTGTCATTGTGGAATGGGGGTTTCTTATCTATTCCATTATAGTACATGTAATGTAGTCAAGTAATGTATGCCTTCGCTGCATTTTTCATTGTATTTGTACTTCTCTCTCTATCAACCTTTTTTTTCTTGCTCTCCTTTCTATTATATACATTTATTTTTATCTTATTTTGTTTATTCCATTTAGTTTGTATTTATATGCAGCAGCATTTAGCCCAGCATCCATTCCACCATCAAAGCCTGTCAGCACACCACCCATGGCAAGTACACACCTCCGCTGACATCTTCAGCGCTGGGGTCTGTGGCTGCCATTTCCACATCCACACCTCTAGGAGCACCTGCATTAAGCAATGCCACCAGCCTGCTCAGAAGGCACTGCTGTACAACCTGCACATGGCAGTGACAGTGGAGGTGACACAAATGTCACCCAGCAGTGGCTAGAGGAAATGGGGGGCTTATAGACAAGATGGCTAGATTCACATGATAAAAAAAAAATTTAACCAGCAGGAAGTGAACAGGTTACACACAAAAACAAGCACTTTTCATCCCACATTGTAGAGGGACTTCTTCAGATAAAATTGTTCATGAACAAAAAGACATTTCTAGTAACACATTCATAGTCAGCTGCTCACACCTACCAATTAGAACTGAACTAATTAACTGACTAATCATTAGCCACGCCTATCAACTAACTGAGTATACATTTGCTGCTATTGTTTAAAATGCTTACAGGTCCACAAAGTATGGCAATATTCATGTACATCAAATATGTCCTGCATTCTTTCTCCATGCCAAAAAGAATGCAAATGCTGGCAATAATAACCTTTTGTCTAAAAGCTATACTGTAGTACGAAACTGAATTAGGTACATATACAAAATGATATAATGTAATGAGGTTGATTAAAATAAAATAAATTAAATTAAATTGTTATTACGCACAATTAGAAATTACTTGAATTACTTGGATTGCTTTGAGCTACTTAGGGTACCCTATAGAGTAAAACTCATATTGAAAAGCTTTGAAAAACACAGCACATATAATAAATACATGTGAAAAATTCAACACCATATAGCTACATGGAATACGTAATTTCCCTTCTTCCCCTAAAACAAAAAAATATATAAAATAGGGCTAAAATAATTTATCTCATTAGGCTTTTAAGCTTTAAAATGTAAGTTATAGAATACACTTTGTTTAAACCAGCTTGTCTGCAGCTGCCATAATAATTTCAGCCTTTCTAACAGCAAAGAGTCAGGACCCCCTCTCCCATCAGAAATTACATAGTCAATAGCCCTAAACGTAAAGGTATGGTCTGGACAGCCTTAAGTGCCTAACCAAAGCTTTTTCCAATTTCACGTTCCTGGCCTACAGTTAAGAAGTTAAGGTCCTTATTAAATTCTAGCCTGTTAATATTAGCTAAGAAAAGTCCAGGAATCCTTGCATATTTGTTCATCACCTGCAACATACTTTTTAAGGATGTAATCCACAAACTTGGCACAAGAATATTTAATGCTGTTACTAGCATCTACCAGGGGCCTCATAGGTGGATCATTCACACTCTTGTGTATTTTAGGAATCCCAAACAATATTGGTATCCTAGGTGCTGGTATACACAAAAAGATAAATAACTCTAAATCTATTTGCCTTGAATAAACACATCATTAAGGAAAGAACAAATTCTCCCATATGCTGTATTTAATTAATTGCGTGATACTTCCAAGATATACATCACTGTCCAGAATTTTATTCATTCTAAGCACATAGTCATCACTATTCATAAGAACCAGACCGTCCCCTTTATCTGGTTGCATTACCCTTACACAAGCTTGTTTTAGTAAAAGCAGTGCTTGTCTCTCAGATTTAGTTGTATTATATACACCATTATTCTTATTCATGTTTGAACATAAACAATTGTAAATATCCAATTTGCACATCCGTTCAAACAATGCTAAAGTAGGGCGCAGTGGAGGACAGAACGTACTGGCAACATGAAAGAAGTTAGTCGTTTGATTGTTAGAGCCAAGTAACACAGTTAGGTTTAATTTTCTAACAGTTTCAAATCAAAGAGCGTATTAGGTTTGGAGCAGTGGTGTTTTATTTCCATTTTTGTCGTATGTTCATATATTTATGCTATAATTTCTTACAAATGAATCAAAAAAAGGGGGGGGGCTGTAGCACATGTTGCAATCTTTGATCAGTGAAACCTAATGCAGCCCATGTGGTTGAGAAAGTAATAACATTTATCTTGTACAGCATGCCTTGTGTGCTGAATGTTACTAGTCTATTTTTCTCCTTTCTCTTCATCTTCACAGTTTGCTGTAGCCAGTGCTCAGTGGGGATTAGCACTCAGCACTGCCAAATGCTTGTTTCATACATTTTCCCATATGACCTAGCTTGCCATGGTCTTTACTACTGTAGATATGACACATTATGTCTCTCTCTTGTTTCTTCTCTGCCTGCTATGCACTTCATGTTTACAGCATAAGGAAAATCACTAATGCATTTCGAAAAAAATGTGCAACATAAACTGAGTGGTAAGCAAGTAAGTTCATAACTGAGTAACAGTAGTATAAAACTGTTTTTGTTACTGGAGTACACAGTAAGAAAGCATGCATGGGACAAATCAACACCTGCATAGCTAGAATAAAAAAAAAATCATTTAGTATTAGCAATTATTTTTAAACAATCAGCTTCTGATATGAATACATTATTTGTGTTTTTCCATTAAAATGTTTCGTCTTTTGATGCAGTGTACTTGTGCTGTAGCTATTAGCTTGTTATAAAGACCAGAATGATGCTCATGGGATTCAATGGAAGAGAAGCAGCCAAGTGTGTAACAGGATAAAGACCTGCAGTAGCAAAATCAGGTTTCTCAGCACAGCAGGAAAGCACTAATAGCCTCAGTAGGTGAAGGAATGAGTTAATATATGAAATTGTGAATGTGATGATCACGGAAAGGGAAGAAGTTAAACCCAGAGACAGATGCATAACCATGTGAAGATATGGCCATCATGATATGCAACCAGCAGACATTTGGCAAGATCTTTGTCAGTGCTGAACAATTCATTAAGTATACAGTGCCTTTTCTTGTATGATATGGCTTCATATATTGGTAGTCAGAGCTCCCACATGTAAAAATCTGAAGGGACATTTAATAGATTAGTGAGCATTATGTCAATGTCTTAGCTATGTCTGAGCTACGACTGTCTTGCAAAAAGAGCAGATGTAATATATCTCTGTATGTACCAATGCATCAGACTTCCACAGTGCTAAGGAACAAATATGACAAATATATTTAATAAAATTATGGTAAATACTGTTTTTTTTTTTTTTTAGAATTTTATACTTCAATCTTTCTCTGGATACCTTCAAGACAGTTCTGATAATGCAAAAAATATACAGAGCATACAAAAATAAAATCAGATTATCATTAACTAAGCTTTCATTTTATCCTTTGACAACATCGCAGACTACAGGGTGAAAAGGTTAGGATGTTACAAGCAGCTTCAATATGAACTCAGCTGCTTCTTTAATACAGGTCATGGGAATTTTCTAGACCCTAAAAGGAAGTCAGATGGGCTTTCTGGTAAATTATGTTAGATGGAATGCTGCAGATCTTACAATGTTAGCTGAAAAACATATTTTGAAAATCTTTAGTATATATTGTTAACTCTCACATTAGCATTTTTCCTACCAGTGTATACCTCAGTATTTTATAAGTTGTTTACCAAAACTTTGGGCAGTGTTTTCTCTCCTGGTAAGCAATAGTCAAAGACTAAGACAAATCTATGACACCATTGGCATTAATAAGTAATGGGTCATTTTTTGTCTGCAAGTAGGGCAAAAGCTGAGGTGCCATTACCTCTACCCAGGGACTTCTGTAGTTTCTACTGGGTGAAGTCCTGTCAGACACTGCTGCCATACCCATATTTCAGCCATTCCCAAATGCCATCCTTATCACCTGCAAGCTTGAAATGAGCAAAAATCTTAGTACCTGTGTCTGTATTAGCTTATTTTTCATTAGGCAGCACTCTGCATCTCCATTAAAAACTTTACCACCACAGTTTTTCCATGGGGAAAGCATTCAGAGCTCCATTGTTGTCCATGAGAAACTAAGAAATAGTGGAGTCAAACGTTGTCAGTTGCAGACTTGTACAGTAGCCGGATATGAGTAGCTCTGGCTTAGTAAGCTCTTTTCATAGGTTAAGTGCTTATTCTAAGAGTAAGTGTTCACTACAATTAGCATGCATAATCTTTACTTCAAATAAGTCACAGTCCCAAGCATTATATGTATAAATACTGTTTTCCCCAAAATAATGCTTAAAACAGTATTGTACAAATATATAGCTGTAAATGCAGTTCCCAAGAAAAGACTAACACATTTGACAGAGGTTTGCAAACAGAATAATATTAAGATTTACTTCACCTTTAGCCTTTGTCATGAACAATCTAAAGGAAAACCCTTCGTTATGCATTATATCTCCCAATCTCAATGATATGCTAACAGAAAATCGTAAAGCAGACCCCCTAGTGTTTTTAATGAAGGCCATGGCACAACCACTAACCAGATTCCCTGTAGAAATTACCCCTGAAAACTGGAATGAATGTCAAAAAGACAGAAAATAAAGTCATCTTCTAACACAGTTCTTAAAAGTGACCATGCTATTCTACACATGCTCAAGTACACACATCAGTAGATTGCTACGCCTTTTACACAGGCAGACTCATGTGAGGTATTTGGAATGACAAAAATAAATAAATTAAAAACATTGTTTAAATATTTCTCATATAAAAGCTGTGCAGAAAAGTACTGAATACATAAATGCAGCAGTTTAAAAAGTCAAAAGTGCAATTAATATATAAAGCAATAACGCAAAAATGACATATAAGAAATATCATGTTTATTTTTTAATATGTTTGTTTTTAATTTATTTATTTTTTCTGCATAAGATCCCTTTATATAAAGAGGCTTCTTTAATTAATTACTTCACTTGATTCAATTATTCTATTATAGAAATGGTATATACAGTAAGTAAGTTCTGGCTGTCACTGTTAAATTCTGACGTCTGTGTATTACTACAGATGAAAAGCTACTTGTGAATTAAAAGCTTTATTCATTTTACTGCTAGGTGGTGCTGCGGTAGCGTTGTCGCCTCACAGTAAGACTCTGTCCGGTTCGATTCTCAGCTAGAGCGTCTTCTGCGTTGAGACATGTGTGAATGGGCGTACCTTCGTTGAGGGTTGTGCATCAGGCCTGGCAAGCCGGTATGTAAAAATCAACTGCCAATCATTAGCGGACCAGTGTTCCACTGTGGCGACCCCTAACTGGGAAAAGCCGAAAGACACAAACAAACTGTTTGTGGTGTTTTTTGGATTACTACTGATTAGGATCTTCCTTTCTGGAGTTGGTTACTGCTCGTACCAGGTGGAGTGTATCTTTTGGTTTTAGTTCTGGGTGTTCAAATTTTTCCACCTTTGGATCCTGCCTTGTTACTGGTAGATTTACCCACTCAATAACAATGACAAAAAACGCTCTCTATCCGTCTGAGTATAGCCAGTAGTTTATGGTTTGAAATATCTACATGTACCACAAATTCCTGATTATAATTAATCATTCAACCAGCCCACTCTCCCTACCCCTGTCATTCTTTCTCTTTCTCTGTTTACCTCAGCTCCCCTTCCTCCTCCCCTACCTCTTCTCTTCCCCCCCTCATCACCTAGCTTATACCATTCTTACCAAGCCTGTACCCTTATATTACACACTTAACTATGTCATTTTCTAACTTTACTCATATACACTTCCTTTCTGCCCTACTAATACTCTCTACAATTTGAATACTGCAACTATCACGTTTCACCTTATCTTTTCTCACTAAAGCTTCCACTATACAAAGCCTAAATGATCCTTGGCACCTTTCTTACTACAAAAATCTATTCTCAAGCCTTGTTTCTATTATACAAAATAAGTCTGTTCACATATACAAAAACTACATTATAAGCTAAATATATACATCTCAAACAGTCAAGAAAAAGTCTCTACAAAAGGAATCCTATCTGCTCCTTTCAAATATAAAGCTTGTATCCTCTCTCCACTTCACTATGTTAATGAGAATATGCTATGTACTTTGTACATTTTGACACCTTTCTTATCACTTTAATTAAAATTGACATGAAATATATGTGTTTAAAGTAAGATATTTATGATATAAACCACACAAGCATTAGAAATGGTAAAAGTTGATTTTAATTTAAGCTGTTTGAATTCTATGGGATTTTTTAATACTTGATTAAATTGAATGTATGAAATTCTGATTGGTTCTACACTATTTTAAACAGGGTATCAAATGTAACAGAAACCAGGTCACATGTTAATCTGATGAAGTCTATGGGACGAAAACGCATGGTGTTAACGGCGTTTATTTGGTGTTTTTTAAGTTAATAAAGAAATCAGCTGCAACTTTCACCTGGGACTTTCTTTATTCTTTGGTATCACTATATACATGGGAATATTTTTTATACTTCAGGAATTTTATGTACTCCTATTATTACACAGATGTTTATCTCCAGCAAACTATACTTCACTAATGTAAATCAATGTCTGTTTACATCAGTGAGAACTATATGATAATATATACCCATGTATCGCAGGCATTCTTGTAAAAGTCTTAAAAATTGAACCATATGTGCACAAATTAGATGTTTATTTTGTATCTTTCTCCTCATGTTACTACGTAAATGAGAGTATTTTATGTAGTGTCGTATTTCATCTTATCAGTATTGTTTATTTGTACCACTATTGCTAATTTTTTTTTCCATTTGTTAAATATTGTCTTTTCCTTATCTATATTTTTGGAGATTTTCTCCCTGGGCCTCCTTTGAAAATGAATTTCCTGCCCAGTCGGACTTCCCAGTAAACAAATGTCAAATAAAATAAATAAATACCCTCCACAGCTTGAATAAGCAAATCAGATATCTTGTTAAGTCCTGTAAGGCTTGTTATGAGACTAAATTAGCATTCCTAGCTAAAGATAACCATAAGGTTACCCAACAGAGGAAGAATACCCTCCACAGCTTGACTAAGCAAATCAGTTATCTTGTTAAGTCCTCTAAGGCTAGTTAGGAGACTGTATTAGCATTCCTAGCTAAAGACAACCATAAGGTTACTCAACAGAAAAAGAATACCCTCCACAGCTTGAATAAGCAAATCAGTTATCTTGTTAAGTCCTCTAAGGCTAGTTATGAGACTAAATAAGCATCCCGAGCTAAAAACAGCCATAAGGCATTCTTTAGCTATGTGCGATGTGCCAAACTTATAGTGGAAGGTACCACTCACACTGAACCTGAGGAAATTGCCAACCGTCTAGCTGACAGATTTGGCAGTAACTTCACTCCCATGTCCCCACCAGACATACCCCAAAGCTTTCTTGACACCAGTCTTCTACCGAGTATCTCTAAAGAACAGGTCATACAAGTGCTCTCCAAGGCCAAAAACACAGCCTCTATGGGATCAGATAACATCCCACATTGCTTACTAAACACTCTAAAAGAAGACCTAGCAGAACCACTTGGCACTCTGTTTAACCACAGCCTGAACGCTGGCTTTGTTCTGGCAGAGTGGAGAACAGCAACAATAATCCCCTTGCACAAAGGAAGTCCATCAACTGACACATAAACCTAACCAGCCTTATCTGTAAGGTCATGGAAAGAATCATCATGGACCTTATTGAAAAGGACACAGGCAACCTTCAAACTATTGACCCAACCCAGTTTGGTTTCATCAAGGGTAGAGCTTGCTTATTAAACCTGGCAGACGTCTTTGAGAAGGTCACCAAAGCACTGGATGAGGGAAAAGCAGTACATATCACCTATCTTGATTTAGCCAAGGCTTTTGACACAATCCCCCCACTCAGGGATCATTGACAAACTTTCCCAGCTGGGGATTAGCCCATACATCACTAGATGGGTAGCCAACAGGCTCCCTAACAGAATGCACGCTGTAAAAGTTGGGGAATCTCCACCAGTAGACCAGTTACCAGTGGGATACCACAAGGACTTGTGCTGGGCCCTCTACTGTTTGGAATCTATTTCTCTGAGGTGCAGGCAAAAGTAGATGACCTTTGCCTTACCAAGTTTGCAAATGACTGCAGTCCCCCAAAGATGTAAACATATTGCAGAAGGGGTTGACACAGACAAATGACTGGTGCCAAAGTCACAGAATAAAATTAAACAAAAGAAAATACCTCATTATTCCTTTTGGCAAAGAAGTAACCCCTGCTAATTATGATATAGCTAGCACCCCTCTAAGCTCTAACCCAGTGGTGCAAGACTTGGAAACACAGGTTGACAGTAATCTAAACTTCGATCACCATGTATCCATAGTGGTAATGAAAGCCTTCTACATTGTGCATCTCATAAATAAGGGCATCACATCCAAGACTAAGGAGGTTATAACCCTGCTGTACTCTACCCTTATCAGACCACTAATTGAACACAATGCTGACTTCTGTATGTATCTCACCAGACACCTGCAGCAACTGGAGAGGCCACAGAGGATTCTAACTAAGAGATTCCAGGGCCTCGAAAATGTGACTTACATGAAAAGATTGAAAGCCCTGTCAATGTACTCTGTATCATGCAGGCTGCTGAGAGGTGACCTGTGCCTGGCCTACAGAGCAGTGTCTGACTTTCCCCTAATAGAAATGCTTCACATATGCAAATCAAATGGGACAAGAGTGACTCACTCCAGGGATCTCAACCTAGCCTGCTTCATTAACAAAACATGTTGGAAAGACAGACATATCTCCTAGAGATTGCCACTCCTCTGGAATAATCTTCCAGTTCACATGAAGCAGAGCTTCTCAATGACCCTATTTAGGCAAAACCTTGAAAATTGGATGGGTGACCATACATTCATCCTGGGGGTGGCACCTATGTCTCTCGTGGACAGGGTTAGTTGGTGCTGATCATAAAATCTCTCTGCTAGCAATGACCATCTAACTATGATAAATTAGAGTACGCGGGTTTTTTACCTGGTTAGGCTTGTAAAGGCCCTAGGGCCATTAGCCTAGTAACCTCCTATGAACCTATGTTTTATTGAAGGTTCTAGGATTTATTCTAGCTGGAGAGTTGATTATTTGAGGGAATCCTAAAGACTGAATGTTATATTCAGGAGGTAGTTCAGTTGTGTATATTAAAATCATCAAGGAGTATGAGGATTCACAGATAATAATTGCCATGAAACCATTCAAGGGCAGATAGTAAAATCTTTGTTGTGAATTTTTTGATATATGGTACCCCATGTGCAGTTCCTTACTGATTGTAACTGTTATCATGACTACAAGTGATGCAGCACTTGATAGATAATTCAACTATCTGGAGTATACTGGAGCAAGTACTTGTTGAAAATGATGATGAAATTCTTTTGAAAGAAAAACAGTTATACAAAGCGTCTGTCTTCATTCTTAAATATAATACTTTGGTCCCCATGGGACTGCATGGAGAGGTTAATTGGAAGTATTTTATTTAATTGTTTGATTGTATTATTGATTGATTGAGTTTGTGTTTTTTGTGTAAAAGGTAGCACATTTTAACTGAATTTTGTAATTCCTGGAAGGTTTTGTACCGAAGCACTAGAGAATAAAATACTTTTGGATCTGAACCAGTGGTCTTGATTTTCTTATTATTGTTAGTTGTATGGACAAGTTGCCTTTATGGCTTCAGACCGTAACACTCCACAAATTTTGATTCTCTGCCTGTGCTGGATGCTGTTGGTGTTTCTGGGCATTCATCTGGGTCACAGCGAACACTGGAACAATATATCCAGGCTTCACAGATTCCTACTGTTGAGAATAACCACGGTATGTCCAATTTTGCCCAGTTGTTTGACTGGTGTTTTGAGGAGACAGAAATGAGTGAATAATCCTTTTTTCTCTAGTGAGACAGGTGCCTAATTCTGTCCCTTTGGGCATAAGAGAATTGTGTAATAAATTTGAAATGCTGCTGCAAAAGGAAACTAAGGTACATTTTAACAATGTGGGCGTAAAAATATATATGGAGTTAAATGTTACACATAGAGGTCATCGGTTTATAAAGAGCCCGAGAGAACCTTTTGAAGTGCTGTGTGATTTTGATAAACTATTTAAAGAATGTTGGGTTGCAGCAGTCCACAGATGTGTTATGGACTGGTTTGCTATTTTGCTTGAATGTGATCAACTTAAACAACAAAACCTTAAGCAAGAACTATAGTCCTTATCTTTAGAGATTTCCAGATCTCTGAATTCCACTAGTATGAATTATTTGATGGAGAATGTAAATATAAAGTTAAATTCATTAGAAAAAGATTTAGTGGAATATAAAAAAACAAAACTTTTAAAGGACATTAGAGACTATGAAAATAGGTGGGCCTTTGTGTCTTCAACCAAACAGCAGCGTGGGAAGGGATGACGTAATAGGGAAGATTTTAAAAACCCTCTTTCAGTTTCTTTTGCTTCCTCAGAAGAAGCAGACCACAGTGGCGGCTTAGAAAGGGACAAGCATGATTATCTGGCTTTGCCAGCAGCCAAACAACTGGAGGAACATGAACGCCTATTTTGGAGGGAAGGAGAGAATGATAGGGAGCAATTTAATTGGAAAATAAACCAAAATGGCTTCTACACCAATGGTAATGGGTCTGGACAATTTTCGACAATGGCACCAAAGCATTTTAACAACAAAGCCAAGCAGGTGGCAATGACTTCATTAATATGAACTGTAATATGGTTGAAAATCTATCTGGATGTATTTTGTCAAATGAACAATTTGCTGTTTTAAATTTAGGGCTGAAATATGTCCCTACTGTACTGCACCTTAAGTTTTTTTATGCTAATAGTGATCTAAAGTTACCATGTGCTGATGTTTCTATGGAAGAAAGTTTTCATTCTTGGTTTTCAGAACTGAATATGTTTGTGGAACATGTGGAAAATTCTGCTTATTGTTCTGTTGACACTTCTGTTGTGCCTATGAAAAGCAGATATATTTCCCCCTATTCTAATGAAAAAAATATACATTTTAATTCAATGTTAAAATTTGCCATGAATGAAATGTGTGATAAGTTGTTATATAATAAGGACAATATTTGTTATAACTTGACATTAAGAGTGGAAATCCCTAAAAGAGCTACAAGAAAGAAGGGATTTAATTATAAAGCCATCGGATAAGGGAAATAAAATAGTAGCAATGCAATCACCAGTATTACAAAATGTGCTTGGAGCATTTACAGAATAAAGATGTATATGAAAATAGTGACATGAAAAGTTATAAACAAGCTATAACTAAGTTTCAAGAACTGCTACATAAAAGGTGTGAGGCTAGGGTATTTTACAGATGATGAAGTACGTAAAAAATGTAATAGTGAAGGTTGTGTTCTAGCTACATTTTTCTGTTTGCCTAATATTGCACAAAGACATGAATAATCCACCAGGACATCCCATTATTTCAGCTTACAAATATTTCTTAAATGGAGTTGGGCTTTTGTTACATAATATTTTTTTACTGTATGTCTTGAAAATTCCATCCTATATTATGGATAGTTTTGATTTTTTGGATAAGATTTCTCATATTAAGTAGAATAAAAACATGTATTGGATAATGTTGGATGTTAAAAGTGTATATACATCAATCCAACATAAGGATGGACTTCATGCTATAATGTATTTTTGGTGATAGCCCCTTAACAAAGTATTTGGTTGATTTGACTTATTTTTGTTTAAGTAATAATTTGTTTACATATAATAATGAAATTTTAAGGCAAAAACAGGGAACAGCTATGGGGGCACCATTTGCCCCCGTGTATGCAGACTTATTCATGGCTTATTTTGAATTAGTATGTTTGTATAAAAGTATTTTTGTTAAGAATTATGTAAAATATTATTTTCATTTTATGGATGATTTAATTTTTGTATATGAAGGGGGCAAGAGTGAAATTTTTCAGTTTGTTGCTGATTTACAACAAAATGCATTGAATTTGTCTTTTGATGGGCTACAATATGGAACCCAGGTCTTTTATCTAGATTTGACACTTAAGGGTTTGGATAATGGGGAAATTTGTTCTGGGGTACATAGGAAATTTGTAGATGGAAGCCAGTACCTGTGTGCTACTAGTTGGCATCCCCCATGTTCTATCATGTTTGCCATATGGTGAATTTTTAAGATTGTCTAGAATATGCAATGTTGACACACATTTGTTGGAAGAAATATACAATACCTCCATTATGTTTTATAATAGAGGTTATAGTAGGAAAGCAATAGAAGAAGCTAAGCAAAAACTTTTTGTGTTAAAATCAAAAAAATAATGTTAGTGACAGGCTGTGGGTCAATGAGGGGTAGAGAGAATGGTGAAAATAAGAATGAACAAACGTATTTTGTTAGCACATATAACATTCAAAGTGAAGACGTTAGTAGTATTGTAAGATATCACTGGAATTTTCTTCACAAGGCTGGGGATCTGAGTATAATTTTAAGTAAGCTGAGTGACTGCCCTTATGCAACTGTGCCATTTCTCCATTATTCAGATGCATACCCTATGGAGAGACTTTGACTGAAGATATTTAGGAAAGGTTTGGCTAGGTGATGCTTTAAACTTACCAGTAAGCAGACAGGTATTATTTCTGTCCTCGTGTTTGGAAAGAGAGAGAGAGATTGATACTTGGTCAATATTGATGATGGATTGGGGTTGCCTGATCTGGTATTGGGGGACTGAGTGAAGGGCATGCAGAGTGATATTAGAGCTGATTTTATTAGCCACATTGGTTTGATGTGGGTTACAATGAGTTCAGAACATGGAAACGTATCATTGTGGATTTTTAAGTACAAAAGTAACCAGCAGCTTATTGCTATCTTTAGTGCTAGTAACTTTCTTGTGCTCATAAGAAGTCTTGGTGCTTTTGTTAGTATTCTTGAGTTCCTTATTGATTTGTTTAAACTTCCTGTTATGAGCTGGGGGGACAAGATTTATGTAACAGTAAAAGCTTATATTTTGTTGATTCTATTATCCCCTCACATTGAGGATTTGATCTATTTATTGCCTGGCTTATGATGGAACAGTCTCGATTTCGATATACACTGAATTAATAGGTCATAAAATTCCTTAATTAGGACTGGGTAGTCAGTGTTCAGGGATTCTGAATGAATGCATTATTGCTGTTTTTTCTAAAAGGTGTATGAATTTAACAGCTTGGTTTCGCTGAAGTACCTAAATGTAAATAAATTACTGAGACTGGAGAGACTGATCTTAAGATAGACTGTGATGACTAATTGGACTGATTTAACTGGGGAGGGGAATACCTGTGAGATTGAAAAGAGGCAGTTAGTTAATACATGGTCTAGGGGATTTAAGCCTCTAGTAGGAAGGGTAACTGTCTATTCCAGAGATGCAGAGCTAGATGATGTTGAGATAAGTCTAGGCATAGCAATTGTTGGTGATAGACCACTTCATATTTGGATATTTAATTTCTCTTATTAAAAAGGTGTTTGGTTTGACTTCCAGCTGGGAGAGTATGTTTAGGTATTCAATGTGCCTCTCTGATGATATGCATGGGTGAATCTTAATTACAGATAAAGTAACCCTGTATTTTTAAGATTCATTTGAATCTGTGCTAAGTCCAGGTTGAGGTAATTTAAAATGCCATTCACGCTCTGGTGTCAGATCTCCAGTAAATAATGGCATGCCCCTTTGCTACTAGTTCTCCTAAATGAGTAACAGGTGATAAACCCTAGAACAGAAGGAATCTTTTCTGCAGATTGAAAACGGGTTGTAGTATCTACATAGATGTGTATGTTCTCTTGGTAAAAGAAAGTTTCCAAGGCAGATATATTTTTTTCTGATGCTTCTTATCATACCTCTCAACTGTCCAGATGTTTACCTCATATTTTTGGTCCATTCCTCATAAAATGTGAGATTTTCGGGCAAATCAGTGAGGACTGAAGTCATTAAATAATGACATATATCTGGGTTTCAGATCATATCCTTTAGAAAATGGATGCTAAAACAAATCCTATTTTTCTGGCAACTTTCTAAGTTTATAAGATGAGTATTTAAAATCTGTCCCTATTTTGGGCCTTTGTTCAAGCATTAGTTTAGGCTTTGTCCAGATTTCTTGCACTAAGTGGTTGAGAGGTATGCTTCTTATGTTTAGCAGAGCCTCCCCTGACAACAAATTCACCCCGGGGATCACTTCTGTGGTTCTGCTTGACAGGGGCACAGGAGAATAATTTTCTTGGGTGGCGAAAGCCAGGATACATTTTTGGCTAGGCTTGTATAGGCCCTAGGGCCAATAGCCTAGTACCTACCTATGAACCTATAAACAGGAAGCCTTGGAATGTCTAGTGATTTCACTTTCTCCTAAAAAAGAAAACTAAGGGCTGTCGCTATACTTGGTGGCCTACAGAATGCTAAGTGGTAAGTTGTGTTTGGCATATAAGGCACCCACTGACCCCTTACTAATGGATTTACTGTACATCAGCAAATTGACTGACATCAGAAATACTCAGTCTAAGGATCTAAACCTCTTCTGCAACATCAGCAGAATGGTTTGGAGGGACAGGTATATCTCACAGAGGAAACCACTGCTATGGAACAATCTCCGCATCCACATAAAACAAAGTTCATCCCTGTCCATTTTCAAGTGCAGTTAGATCTATGGGTGGGAAACAGAAAAGTTACACCAGGCTGCCCCCGTGCTACTAATGATCTTCACTGTAGGAGGGGCAACTTAGGGACTAGGTACTAGGCTATTAGGGAAACTGCATCTAAATGCTTTATCCCATACATGGGTTCCTCACCCACTGTATGATTTCAGTTATTCGTATTAGGGGTAATATATAATTATTGATGATGGGATGGGTAAGGTTATAACCAAATGGAACAGGTAATTTCCGACACAAAAAGGGGAAACTGGCTGCATATATACATACACACACACACACACAAACACACACACACACACACACACACACACACACACACACACACACACACACTCACACACACACACACACACACACACACACACACACACACACACACACACACACACACACACGCACACACACGCACACACGCACACACACACAAACACACACACAAACACACACACACACAGAAAATTATGTAAGCAAATACTCAAGACTAAATATAAGGACCTGCAAAATGCTAAGTCCCCTACATGCAATGTTTCTGATGCACAAAACGGTGATAAATGAAATACCAAATAATAATAATAATAGTAATAACAGTAATAATAATAATAGTAATAGTAATAATAGTAATAATAATAATAGTAATAGTAATAATAGTAATAATAATAATAAAACTACCCAAAGACACTTAGAAAACAAATGTTTTATACAGAGAGGAAAGCTCTGCACCCCCCATGCATGGGGAAACTCCCACCCTCACTCTCCCAGATTTCAATAAAATAACTTCATGATTACATCAGGTCTAAGAGATAGCTCCCTGTAGACTGGGTGCTTATGTATTATCACAACCACTTTCCCAAAGTGGCATAGGTTATAATGTTTTCCTCGAAACAATATCTGTTAATGTAAGAAGGGGAGTGTAAACTGTTAAGTACTATTCTGTGAGGTTATTTTTCATATAGGAAGAGGAATAACATCAAAATTCTTCTTCCCAGGTAGCATCCTTGGCCGACCTATATGTATGACTGATGCTTGCCAGTCGTCGTTAATGTTACAATTCATGAAACTCCCCACATTCAGGGTAAGACAAGTGGCCCATTTCAAACCCCTTTTCATGGCCACACTGTAATCTGCGACTGTTAAATGTGTACATATTTTGGTAAATCATTCACCATTTACAGTACCTCTTGTTAGTAATGTAAGTTGCAGCTGGGACTAAACAATTGATATTTCTCAGTAACATTTCCTTGGTAAGATCGTGGTCACACATATTTGTGATGCAGTGTACCACTCTGAATGTTATCTATTTGGCTTACAGTGTTAATGTAGAAAATAGCAGTTTGTAGCAATATTATGACTTTTATGTACTCATTTTTCTGCATACTTCTTTTTATCTGCAAAGTTTAGGTTCCAAGCTGTATAGTAAAGATTTACAAAAGATGCAAACAATAAACCGGTCCTGCACTGACAAGCAGCAAGCACCTTTATTGCATTCATTACTCATGAACTTAGGTTGGCAAAGGATGCTAGCCACGAAGAGGAATGTAGCCGTTATTCATCTTCCAAACCCATAAACAATATCACAGAATAGTACTTAACAGTTTAGACAACCCTTTTCAGGTTAATGTACATACTTTCGCACAAAAATAACCAGTTATCGCAGGTTGGAAATGTGGTTGTGATAATACGCAAGTACTTAGACTGCAATCATTGCTGCTGCACTAAAGAAAATCATACCAGTAATAGCATACTACAACCACTCTACCCACGCCAACAAACCAAAGAAAAAACACAGCCAAACTCAGTATTATAATCACAAAAATGTTTGACTTTACTTTAACTAAGCATTTCAGCACTGAAAATATTGTAAATTTGATATTAAACTAAGAATGAAAAACAGTTGATAATCACATACTTCCACAGTCTGCACTGCATGCAAATACATACACACACGCACACACACACACACACACACACACACACACACACACACACACACACACACACACACACACGTGTTATACACACAATTTGTGGGATTTTGACCACACAAGACAGTTATGTGTGTTTGGCCCTTCGAGAAAATTTAGCATGACATTAGCAGGTGGGTTGTAGGCAAAATTAATTCTCATGGATGATTATGATCCGATCTTTTATAGCTGAAACATTAAAAACGTTTTTAGCACCTGTGCTGGGGATGGGATATTGTGATTTCTACATGCTGAGAGTTTGTTGTTTTGATTTAATTATTTTGCCTGATGTGACACATTAATGCTTATGTCATTGGTGAAGTAGTTATCCTGACAGTGTTTCACGATATAATACTCCATCCATTAGTAGAAAAAGAATGTACCAAAAATGAGCAACGATATGTTGTTCACAGTTTAGAAGTTCTTTATGAAGTATAAATATCATTGTAGTGGTACCTTTGCATTGAGAGTGTGAAGTTAATTACTAAATTTGGATTTTATGTAATTTTTTAAAAATTTTTCTTTTCACTTTGAGCCTTCATACAATAGCTTAGTGTATATGTAGATAATAACAGTTGTGTCAAAGTAGATTTTAGTGTGTAGATAATCATTCCTGAATATAAAATATGTTTAGATATCCTTCTTCTTCATGTAGTGATGCAACATCAACTAGTAATTCATTGAATAAGCCACTCTAAGAATGTAATGTGATGTGGGTGGAGTACTGGGTTGCATCATTTTATTTTAGATAAAATGCCAGGAATAGTTTCATCATGCTATGATAAAGATGGAATGCTCTCAGTAGTCATTATTGAAAATACTTTGCTGTTATTTATAATTACTGAATGTCAAAATAATATGTATAGTTTAACAAATATTTACTGGATTCTTTGTCTTGGTACTACAAAAGCAAGAACAAGAAGAAATATCATTTGGAATCAGGTGCTGATCTATAAAAATGTGGATTAACATCCTAGATTTAAGAGATATTAATGATTTGAAAGATATTAATTAATTATACATCACACACAATTCCTGTGTATAAAGTACTAACACTTTGAACAAAATAATTCATCTCTAAGATGGTTAAGAGATACTAATGGTGTTAAATCATTATACATTATACACATTATTCCTGTATATTCACTACCCAGACTAGGACTGATAGAATTCATACTGAGCTAGTTTATGTTCATAGATTGAGTAATTTACAGCTGTAGGTTGTCATTTATGCAATGACAAAATCTTAAGTTTAAAAGTAAAAAAATAAAAGTCATTAATATCTTGCTACATTCCAACATTATTGATTAAATTAAAAGAGTTTAAGGAATGCTTTTTGGATGGATTAATTTTTTTTTAATAATAAAAAAAATATTTACTTGAGATTTTCTTTTGGATGTTACTTATTTGGAAAAGTTTATATGGGGCTTGGACAAGATGGAGAAGGAGTAGCAACATATGGGAGACGGTCTTCAGGAAATTGGTTATACTGATAAGCCATTTTACGTAAAACACTTAAAAGTCAACTAAAAAGTCTGGAAGGCAGTAAAATACAATAAACTCTCAGTTAATCAGCACCCATAGGGACTGGTAGATGCTAGATAACTGTAGTTTCTAGTTGCTTGAAAGTTACTATTAAAAATAGGCCTGATTAATACTGTACGCTGTACTATTGTTTGGTTTGACTTGTTCTTAGGTTAGGGAGAGAGGGAAGTTATTCCTGTCTTCCTTTTAAAACTCTAAAACTCTAAAAACATAAGGTATGTTTCTGCGGGGGCCAAAAAGTGCAACACATGAAAATTGTACTGCATTTCTTGGATTTTTTTTTTTCTGGTTGCTTGAGTTTGAGTTAACTGAGAGTTTACTGGATAACCTAATGCAAACACTGTTTTCCTGAAGAAAAGTAATTTAAAAGAGCAACCGTCTAGTGAGTTTGTGAAAAAAACTGCTTGACTGAATGAGCTCAAGTGAACGTTCACAAGGAAAATCTGCCTTAAGAAAGGATGTCCAGCAACTGCTTATATCAGTGCAACAGCCAACAGTAAAAGTAGAATTATTTGAGAACAGAATGGACAACATACAGTAAAACTGAATAAAACAAAATGAACAAATAACCACAGCAATATCTCAATATGGTACCTAGGTAAAAGAAATAGAAAATAGATTAAATTATCTGACTGAAAAAATTAAGAAGGAGGAATATGAAACTGAACAAAATACATGGCTAATGGAGAAGATGGAGGACTTAGAAAATAGAGAGAGAGAGATAAAATGATATCAGAATATTTGGTGTACCGGGGACTCTCAAAGGAGATCATATGGTTAATTGTGTGATGATATGGATTCTGAAACCACAAAATTGACTGAAAGCCTGTCTTGTGGCAATGAGATGACTCACCAAACTTTAAAGTCAATCTCTAAAAATAAAGGAAATGAAAGATCAAGATTTCTACTTCTGAAATGTCCATCATATTTAAACAATCAACTGTTATTGAGATCTGTATGGTCCCATACAATTTGGTACAAAAATTATGAGATTTGATAATGAATATTTAGTGAAAGCAATAGAGAGAAAAAAAAAAAGGAAAGCTGCTTGACCTTTAGTGAAATCTTTGAAAAAAATAATATAAAAGCCCAGCTCATTTTTCCAGAAAGAATAAAGTATCTTCAACATCAGGTACTAAATATTTAATGCAGTAGAAGAGGCAGCTGGTTATGTCTAACATCATAGGTTCATGGGTGGGTACTGGGCTGCTGACCCAAGGATCTTTATAAGCCTAGCCCTATGTACGCAATATAATACAAGAGAAACTCAATATAAAGGATCTTGCCTAAACTCAAGATCTTAGTTATCAATGGCTGCCCATATCTAGGAGGGTCATAGGTGAAATCCCCGGCAGGAATTTATAATTTCCCATCCAGTCATCCAAGCTACGCTTAAACAAGGTTTTAGAGGGGCTTTGTTTGATGTGAATTGGTAGCCTATTCCAGAGGAGTTGCGACCTCTGAGAGACATATCTATCTCTCCAGCAGATCCTATTTATGTTGCAGGCCAGATTACAGTCTCTGGAGTGGGTGACCCTTTTTCTATTTGACTTGCGGATCATAAACTGATACAAAAATGTGAATCAATGGAATGGATACAGTCATCAGGTAAGAGAACATCTGACCAAGGGAACTGGACTGTGATGCCATCAAGGAAGGCAAAAAACAATTCTGATATTCCACCTCTTAAAGATGGAGAAATGAAATAAGAACAGAAAATGTTAGATTACAAGATGAATGAAGAGAACTGTGGTGGTGGTGCTGTGGTAGCGTTGTCGCCTCACAGTAAGATGTTGTCCTGTTCGATTCTCAGCTAAAGCGTCTTCTGTGTGGAGACATGCGTGAATGGGCATACCTTTGTTGAAGGTTGTGCATTGGGGCTGGCAACTCAGCATGTAAAAATCTACTGCCAATCATTAGCGGACCGGAGTTCTGCTGTGGCGACCCCTAACCGGGAAAAGCTGAAAGACACTACAACAACAACAAATGAATGAAGAAACATCAGAAAATTTTAAATGACTGGAAAGCAATGTATACATTTGAAATTTAGTCTCTTAGTTGTTAAATGAAGTATTTTTGACAGGTAAACACTCCTGTGGATTCAGAAAGAGCCCCACCACCTGTATTAAGGGCTGTGACAAAAAGACCCTATTTCCACATTGCATTATTTTATGATTCAGAAACACATAAGCTGCAATGAGGAAAGACTTCATTACTGGATAATTTGCATGACTCTGAATTGCTATTAAGTATTGCTAGAGCAGATCAGCAGTTTCCTGTGGTAGTTAACACTAGCAGCCTATGCATGGCTGTGGCACTCCCATTCACTCTCCTGCACACATGCTCACATTAAAACACATACACATACACACACACACACACACACACACACACACACACACACAAACACACACACACACAGAAACACACACGCACACGCACACGTGCACATGTGCACACACACACACACACACACACACACACACACACACACACACACACACACACACACACACACACACACACACATGCATGCACACCACATACCCCTTACTTATCCTTGAGTTAATAGACCATCCCTGATGTCTTCTCTTGACATTTTCACTGCTCTCATAAGTCACAGATAATAACACTCACTCATTAATGCCATACATTAGACATTCAGACCTCATATCCTTCAGTAACTGCATGATACTGCAAAGTGGCTACTGGTAGTGCAAAGGACTAATATCCTTTGTGGAAGAGGAGAGAGTGCAGAGTTTGAATAATTTTTAGTGCCTTTAAAGCACTATTTATTTGTTTTATTTATTGACATTTGATTGGGAAAGCTCAACTGGGTAAAAGCCCATTTTCAGCAGAGCTCGGGGAAAGAGCTCCAAATTATTATAAAACATTTTAAGAATAATAATTTTACAGTCTTTAATAATAATAAAAAAAAAACAAATACAGTTTAAATAATTATATCAAATTAGACATATGAAAACACTGGTTAAAAACAGATACAAGTTATATGACAATGATTTAATAGAAACTTTAGCCAGTTTATAAAGAAATTAAAGGTAAGCTAGTATAATACAAATAGGAATCGCAATACGAAGAGAAAAGCAGGCTTATTGTATATTTAAAGAGAAATATACTACATACACAGATAATAACACTCACTCATTACTCACTCACACACAGATTACACACAGAGCTATCTGAGGAGGAGCAGCTGATCTGTGATATATAGCAATAAGTAGCCTGTTTTTTTTTTTTGCTTATCTGTAGTAGTTACAACTTATTTTAGATATTTATAGCAATTTTGTTGTATACTGCATACTTGTACTGTATTTCATAGCTATTGGCTCACTTGTGATAAACATTTCTGTAGTGTTTTCTGCCTAAAATAGTTTAGGTCGTAGCTGTAATATTGTCCATATTCCTGGTTGTGTTTGTGATAAATATTTCTGTAGTGTGTTCTGCCTAAAATAGTTTAGGTAGTAGCTGTACTACTAGTTGTTTCTTAGAGGCTGTTTTCTGAGTTCATTGTCCAGGCCATCTTAGTTAGCAAAGACCATCCTTCACTTCAGTGAGAGTTTAGTGTTTATGGTTATTGTTTAGTTGGTTTGCCAGGGCTATGGCTTGGAGAAAGCACCTCATTGGTTCTTTTGAGCTTTTTTTAAAGTTGTTTCAGGTTTCAACTTTCTGTTAAGAAGTTAACTTGAGTGTTTCAGCCATTACACACAGAGCTATCTGAGGAGGAGCAGCTGATCTGTGATATATAGCAATAAGTAGCCTGTTTTTTTTTTTGCTTATTTGTAGTAGTTATTGCTTATTTTAGATATTTATGGCAATTTTATTGTATACTGCATACTTGTACTATGTTTCATAGCTATTGGCTCACCTGTGATAAACATTTCTGTAGTGTTTTCTCCCACCCTATTGGCATCTTGTCTTTATACCTGCTGGCCTTGCAGTTGCCCGCCCCTACTCTAAATTTGATCTTGGACACTCCTCCCAGTCTAGTGTCATTAGTTCATTCTACCTAATACAGAGAGAACATCTGAGAAGGCCAACCCACTTAGTTTCTTTCCTTCCGTTCCTTCTTTCTCCCTTTCTTAAAAAAAAAAAAAAAAATTGTCTGAATATCCTTGTGTTCTGACTGTGCTTCTCAAACATTTTGGAAATATAGAGTATATTTTAATGCATTTATTAAAACTGTATTTGCCTTAATATTGCTACAACTCAAGTGCTCTAGGCTGCACTGCATCTGAATTGTAATGTGTTTTAGCTGCTTTTCTGTGTATATATATATATATATATATATATATATATATATATATATATATATATATATACTAACTGCTTATTCTACTTTATTACTGCTTCTTAAATCGTTTTTCAGTTGTGCACTTGCCTTGCTTCATTTGAAAAGTTTTAAATTGCTAATTTTGTAGAGTTTTAATTGTATTTACTGTTTAGGGCTACACACTCAAGTGTGTTAGCCTTTTCTGTGTTTATTTAGTGTATTATTGCATTGTTTAGCCTGTTTTAACAAAAAAAAAATACTATCTTGTTTGCTCGTTTCCCACCTTTCCTAGCTAGTATAATCCAGATCCCAGGCTTTACTGGGTTCAGGACTTTATTTTCTATGTTCAGAGCTATCCAGACCTTGATGTGGTGGAGGGAAGTCCTACTGCTTATCAGTGGGACTGGTGAGCATTGTACTGCCTGTCTAAAACTAAAGGAGTGGTTTCCAGCTCTGAAATTGTTAGACATTTTGGGCTGATTTCTATCCCATTCAACTTTTTGGCTTAAAAACACACTTATTTGCACATTTTTTACATCGTGCAGCACCGCAGGGCTACGGTTAAACTATTCCAGGTGCCAGAAATTCTGCTCTTCAAATTTTCCCTTTGAACTAGCTGGTTGCTCAGTAGTAGCACTAAAATCTAAACCCGTGTGACTAGCACTTGCTCTAGAACCTGCTGGAAAGCACTAGGAAGCCTTAAACCAATACAAGCACTCAGTTCTCCTTGTTAATATGGAGAAATTAATCGTAGGCACTAAACAGCCTATAATTGCAAAGTACCTTGCAAAGGTAAGGGAAAACAGCTCTTGTACTTTACAAAAAAGCACCTAATCAGGTATGTCCAAGGGTCAGCTTCCAGTGATTTCTCCTGTCCACCTGGTGAATCTGGGCATACTGGGGCAATGCAGCAACTGCCTCATGTACACAGACAACCCTCTCCTCCTATCACCCAACACTACAACCTGCAAGAGATGCACTTACATAGCCAAACTGGAAGCAAAGCTCTTTCCAGCCAAGATTGTGCTAGACAGTCAAGAGGAGAAGGTTAACACCTGCACTATACCTCAAGTAACACATAACTTTCAAAACCCACACCATCAACACCCACACATAGCAACACTAGACCCACATATGCAGAGGCCCTTAACATTAACCTGCCCAAGCAACAAGGACCTCCGAAGTTGAAATGCAAACAAACACCAGTCTCAACCAAAGTGACACATAGCTCACAACACCAGTGTGCCACCCAACAACAGCCCCTAAGGCAAGACAATGTACCCAACACTTTAGTCATAGGTGACTGTATAGTCAAGCACACTGATGTCCCACTCACCAGGCTGAACAAGGAGAAAATTACAGTCACCTGCCTGTCGGGTGCCAGGGTCCACCTCATAATGCATGCACTCAAGTCACTTCACAAGTACAAATACGAATTTGTCATTGTCCATGTTGGAGTGAATGACTTGAGACGTACCTCCCTGGACTACATGAAAAGAGACATGGAAGAGCTCTCGGATCATGTGGCCCAGGCAGTTAAGACCCTAGCCAGAGTAGCATACTGCCTTCACCCAGAATGATACCACAGTATAAGGACAAAATGATTGACTTCAACAATTGGCTAAGCTTCTGGTGTCATTCAAAGGGGATCCAATATCTGTCTGCCCGGGACGACATGATCGACAGACCACGATGCTTTGCCATGTCTGCACCTGTCACCCCTAGGATTCAAGTTACTGGCTAAAGCTCTTGCCACCCCTATAGTGCGTTTTTTAGGCAAGGTTCAAAGGACAAATCCACCACCGTAACAGATACAAGCATGCAAAATCTGAAGGTAATGCTACTCAATGCTAGAGGTCTAAACCTCAAAATGCACTCTCTCAAGGCACTCCTAAAAATGGAGAACACTGATATCTGTGCAGTAGCTGAGACCTGGTTCAAGGCTCCAGAGAGCACCCCTGCAATACCAGGCTACAACTTTTACCACACTTTTCGGCCACCAAACCAAGACCAAAACACTAAAGGTGGAGGAGGGTCCATATTCATCAAGGATATTCACACCTCCAGGCTAGTTGCCCAATACATTGCATCTGAAATTCTCCAGATGCAACTAACACTAGGTAAGACTGCAATCCAAACTGTAGCTTGCTACAGATCCCCCACCATGCCCCAAGATTCTCACTACACCTTTCTAAACATACTGAAAAATATTAAGATACAACCAGACACCCTAATACTGGGTGATTTCAACTACCCTGCCATTAACTGCGAAAACTACTCAGGTACCAACACCTTTTCCCAATGGTTCTTGGAATTCATAAATTCCAATGCCCTGGATCAACTAATCCATTGTTCCACCAGGGGCTCCAAAATCCTAGACCTGGTCATTACAAACATGGGAGATAGATGTTCCACACCAGTGGTCACCCTCTCATTGGTCAGGTCTGACCATAAGCAAATCACCCTTGACATTCACATCCCACCCCCACTCCCCAGTAAGGAAATCTCTGTAAACAAAACTTCTCCAAAGCCAACTTCATGCTACTTAAGTCAGAAGTGACAAACTTCTTGACACCCATGCAGACGGGAGATGAAAGTTTGACTGCTGAGTCCTACACTAAGGCACTGTATGAGCACATCCACTCATGCATGAATTGTGCCATCCCAAATAGAACCAAGATGCTGTCCTCAAAAAAAAGGAAGCCAATCTGGTGGTCCCCTGCCATAATCAAACTATACAACAGCAGAAAGAAACTGTTGCAGAAAAGAGAAAAATCCCAGGATGCAAAAAACTCCCTTACCAGCCTCAGTAAGAAGCTGAGATCCCTCATAAAATCCTCCAAAGCTAGTTATGAAAATAAAATTGCCAAAAATTCCAAAGACAACCACAAAGCATTCTATAGTTATGTCAAGAATCTAAATGGCAATGCTCAGATATGATCTGAGCTACAACAGAATGGCATTAAATATATTGATCCCAAGGATATTGCCAATATCCTGGCAGATTAATTTAGTGCCAATGTCACCCCCCTCTCACCCCCTAAAGGGCCCATCTAAATACCAAAAGATTGCCAAATTCCAGTAATCACGACCACACAGGTAGAAACCGCACTCTCCAAAGCTAAGAATACAGCATCCATGGGAACAGATGACATCCCGGGCTGTGTACTACATGAACTACAAAATGAACTGGCACCTCACCTAAGTGTCATGTTTAATCATAGCCTCACCTCAGGCTTTGTGCCTACCAAGTGGTGCACAGCAACAGTTATCCCATTCCACAAGGGAGGATCCACCTTGGATCCCGGGAACTACCGTCCCATCAGTCTGACAAGCCTAATCTTCAAGGGCATGGAACGCATTATCATGGAACTTATAAACAAAGACATTGGCAACCTTTAAACACTGGACCCCACCTAATTTGGGTTCGTGAAGGGCCGATCTTGTCTCCTGAACCAGATTGACTTCTTCAAATCAGTCTCCAGAGCTGTGGACGAGGGTAAGGCGGTCCACACAGCCTATCTGGACCTCGCCAAGGCCTTCGACACCATCACCCACTCTGGAATCATAGATAAACTTACTAAGCTGGGCATAAATCCCTATGTCACTCGATGGGTTGCCAACTGGCTTACTGACAGAACCCAGACTGTAAAAGTAGCCGACTCCAAATCCAGCTCCAGACAAGTGACAAGTGGAGTACCGCAGGGTTCAATCCTGGGACCACTCTTGTTTGGCATCTACTTCTCTGAAGTACAGGCCAACACTAAGGGACTCTGGCTAACAAAGTATGCAGATGACTGCAAACTGGGAGCCATTACTGAATCCCCAAATGATGGGGATATTCTACAAAAGGGCCTTACAGAAACAGATGCTTGGTGCCAGAGCCATGGGCTCAAGCTTAATGCCAAGAAATGTATAGTTATCCCCTTTGGGAAAAACCATGTACCCATGAATTACCACATAGGTGGCAGTACACTAAACACCGAAAGTGTAATGAGAGACTTAGGGACACAGGTGGATAGTGGTCTCACTTTCGATAACCATATCACAACAGTCAGGAAATCCTTCTATGTGGCACACCTCATCACTAAGGGCTTTTCATCCAGAAAAAAGGAGGTCATTGTCCCACTGTACTCATCCCTCATTATACCCATTATAGGGTACAACACCCCGTTTGGTATGTACCTCACAAGACATCTGCAACAGCTGGAAAGGCCACAGAAATACCTCACTAAAAGAATCACAAGCCTAAAGCAGATGCCCTATGCTCACCATCTAAAAAAACTCCAGCTATACCCTGTGGCATATCGTCTACTCAGAGGTGATCTCTGCTTAACATACAAGGCCATTCAAACCCTGAGCTGTTGGACATGCTCCACTTAAAGGAATCCCAATCCCTCAGAGCCACATGCTGCAGGGATCTAAACCTTGTCATCACAATGAACAAAACATGCTGGAGGGATAGGTTCCTGACCCAGAGATTCCCCATACTCTGGAATACACTGCCCATACATGTCAAGCAGAGTGCCTCCTTGGCCCTCTTCAAAAGGAACCTTGACAATTCAATGGGAGATGGGAAACTCACCCTGGGGATCACATCAGTCACCCTGCTAGACAAGGGACCAGGGAAGTAAATATTGTGGGAAGAAATATCCAGGGAATTGTTATGGCTAGGCTTGTATAGGCCCTAGGGCTGATAGCCTAGTACCAACCTATGAACCTATGAACCTATGAAAGACAGGGGAGAGAAGTTCATAGAAGTGAGGGAGTGAGTGAAGGAGGGATAGTAAGGCGGTGTAAGGTGTGAATATGCATTTGTCTGCATTTTGAGATATAGTTAGTCCTGGTGTTGAGTGAGAACAGAGGCAGCTTTTGGCTACAAAGTCTTTCAGATGGGATGGAGGGTATTGACCTGATGGACAGAGATAAGAAGTTACAGGCCTTAGCAACATGGTATGAGTACAGATAATGCCCATCAGATTTGATAGGTTTGTGAATAGACATGAGTTTTTGGTCACTGGATCGTAATGACTGACTAGTAACATAGTTGTGTAGAATGTTATTTAGTGCTGGACAAGTAGATGGATTCTGGATAATTTAATAGGTGTTAAGAAGCTGTACATATGTTAGATGAAGGGGTGGTTCTAACCAGTTTAGGCTTTTTAGTGTTATACACTGCTGTGTTCTGAAAGGGGTATTTGCTACAAATTTAGAAACTTTGTTATAGCACTGTTCAAGTTTTAATTTTTGTGATGCCTGGAAGTTAGTAAGGATTGTAGCACCATAAAGAAGTGTGGGGAGGCAATAAGTAGTGGCAAATATAGCTTTATTTGCATCTGTGAGAAAGTTTTTGGCTCTATAAAGCATCCCTAGTTTTATTGAGTTTTTCTTATGCAGTTTTGTATATACAGGTCAAATTTAAGATTATCATCCACTATCATCCCTAAAAAATTGCTATGAGAAGTCACTTCAGTGGTTGGATTATCAAGAGGGAGGACTTTAAGTTTGTTTTTTTCATTGGAAAGGGATTTGGGGAAAAAATAAGTTTTTTTAGGGTTGAGCATGACTTGTGACTTACTAAAGTGTTTCAATTGCTGCTAAAGCTTCTTGAGTAATTTTTGGAGGTGTGCCACATTGTCAGATGTGCAAATGAGTGTGGAATCATCTACACACTCTATTAGACTGACCTGTTGTGTGGATGCATGGATGGTGTTGGTGAGAATCTTAACTAGGAGGGGGCCAAGGATACAGCCTTCTGGTACGCCAGTGGTGACTGGAAGGTGTGGAGAGAGAGAGAGAGTGTACTGCCATTTTACTGACTGATACCTATTGGATAGGTAACTTTTGAACCATAGAAGGTGGGTTGAGAGAGAGCTAATGAGGACATTTGAAAGAGAAGTTTGCTGTGACAAATTGTGTTAAAAGCTTTAGACTAGTTTAGAAATATGGAGGAGATTAATTTGGTGTTATGTCTAGCTTTATTGACAGCATCCATATAGGTTAAAAGTGCAGTACTATAGGAAGGACAGAAGCCACGTTGTGTGAGGGATAGGAGTTCTTCCTGTAGAAGGTAGTTTAGTTTTCATTTTTGAATACATTTTTCAAGTATATTGGAGAGGGAGGATAAGATTGCTATAGGTCTAAAGTTAGTAGTGCCTGTTGAATTTCCTCCTTTATGCAGGGGGATAATATGTAACTTTTTCCAGAGAGAGGGAATGGGGGATTTTTGGATTGACCTGTTTATAAGGATTGAGACAGTGCAGGCAATGCTGTTAGCTGCTCTTTTAAGGTGTTCATTTGGAAGGTCATCAGCTGACATAGAGCATGGTTTGAGTTTGTTTAAGAGTAGTTTTATATGGGATGTGGGCACAGGTCTGAATGTGAAAATGGATATGGTGATATGTGGCTGTGGGACAGGGTTAGGATTGGATGCTGAGGAAACCTTGGTTAGAGATGTTACACTAATTATAAAATAAGAGTAGAATTCTATTGAGGTTTTGAGTGATGTGTTATTGGGAGAAGGTTAGGGTTGAATTTATGGCTGGGATGCAAAAGTTCTTTAATGACTGTCCAGAATTTTTTAGGGTCTTGTTTGCTATTATTCTGAAAGTATAGTTTTTGTCTTAATTAGTTTGCTTTCTAGCATGATTGTGAAGCATTTGGAAGTTTTCATGATATTGTGGGGTTTTATGTTTTGCTGTTCTTTTCATGCTTTTTCCTCTATCTTGCATTAGCACTCTACTCTTTTTGAATAGCCAGATTGTATTATTTGTTTTTAGTATCTTCCTTCTAAGAGGTGCAAAATTATTTAGGATATTCAGGAAAGTTGTACTGAATTAATTTACAGCATCATCTAAGGGGAGGATTTTTAGGAAGTTCCATTTAATAGATGATAGCTTAGTAATGAACATTTCTGGGTTAAACTTGGTAAGATTGCTTGTTGTTTCATAAACTTGATGTTTAATTTGATATATGAGATGTCTGGTTGTATAGATTAGGAGATGATCACTGAGACAGTGAGACGTTGTACCTGACTTGGTGTATTTGTGAGGGTCTGATACTAGGATCCAGTCTAATAGGGAATTTGATGTCTTGCTAATAATTTGTGGGGTCTATTAATTAGTTCTATGAAACCAAATAAGTTCACAATAGATTAGGGGAGTTAGAGTTTATGTCCAGCCGACTAACAGTCACATCACCCAGTAGTATTACTTCTTGTGGAATTGTTATGTATCCAAAGTAGGATATCTTTCTGTACTGTTGTATTGTCACCAGGAGGGATGTAAAGAACAGTAATACATATTTGTTTATAATTGTTTAATTTTAGGAAAGTTATAAGACGTTCTGATGAATGGAATGTTGGCATTGGTTTTGTTGTAAGGGGAAATGTGGTAGTTGCTGGGAAATATTAAAGCATCCAACACCTTTCCACTTTATACGGTCATCACAGATGATGATATAGCCAGGATGTATAATTCTGGGAGTCATTTATGCTGATTTAAGCCAAATTTCAGTTACAGTGAAAATATCAGGCTTATGTTGGGTAGCATGTAGTTTAGCAATTTTATTTCTTATGCTTCTAACATTGATGCCAGCAAAAGTTAGATTACTGGGGTTGGAAGTTGACCATTGTAGGGTTAGAGTAGTGTGTCAAAAAGAATTGTCTTGATATTTGTTGTAACAAATGGAGCCATGATTAGGGTGAATGTCTCCTCCTAGAAGCCTTTTAGTATATTGGGGAATTATTGATACTTGTTTTTTTGAGAGTATTTTTCCACCTAATTTTATTTTGGTTTGAGTTGAGGTGGAGTTAATCAGTCTATATTTTGAATAAAGATGAGGGATGTCCTTAAACAGGTTTGGTTTGGTGTGATGTGTGGAGAGTGTAAGGAGGAAGTATGACTAGGTTATATTAGTGCAGAGTTGGAGATATATTGAGATTTATTACAGGGTCATGGTAGGGTGAGAGATGGTACAATAGCAGGAGAAGAATAGAGGATAAGCTGAGTAGTAGCATGATTAAGTAAATGATTCTGTATGTTATAGGTGGCAGGTAGTGGGGAAATAGGAATCAAGAATGAAGAACAAGTTGCATGGTAGAATGATGTTTAGTAGTGGTGGAGTCTGAAAGCTGATAAGGGGTAGGTTAGAAAGAAATATTTTCTATGAGAGAAGAAAGTTAGGTTGTCCTAGTATCCTTACTTGAATGTAAGGAATAGGGGGGTTTAAAAAGCTACACTTTGAGAATGTAGGTAAAATAGGAAAGTGAGATTTTATTTGGGAAAAGTAGAAGAGACAATGTAGAATAGATAGGTGCTGTTAGGAAGGGGTGTGGCTATGAATGCATATGGAGCAAATTAGTATGGGAGAGAGAAAGGTAGATGGGAATGGTGCTGAAAGATTAAATGGAAGTAGGGGATTAGGTAAGAAGAAACAGGAGTGTTTGAGTGATAGTAGTAAGGTTATCTAGGGGGAGGTTATGGAATAGGAGCCACAAGTGTAATGTGTATGTAGAAAGTATAACAGTAGAGTAAGAGGTTTGGGTGGGAATTGGGGGTAGGGTAGTGGACTTCCACCCTCAAGTCAAATTATAACAGACCGTAATCAGTTCATAGCCAATACAAAGCAATTTGCATACTATGTTTATAGTATCTCTGGTGTTTTGTGGTCTGAACCACTTTGTTGTTGCCTTTTGTTTTTAAAAGTGCCCTTAAGGGATATAACAAAGCATTATCCCTGGTGTCTTGTGGGCCCCCCACCTCTGAGTGCCATAAGGCATGTAGCAAAAGAGTTATCCCTGGAGACTAATGTCCCCTCACCCTTAAGTACCATTAAGGCATTTAACTAAAGAATTATCTCTGGCATCTATTGCTCCCCTGCCTCCAAGTGTCATTAAGGCATGTCACCAAAGAGTTATTCCTGGTATCTTATGCTCTTCCACATCCCTAAGTGGTATTAAGGCATGTAACTAAACTATTCCTGTTGTCTTGTGTTCCCCCAACTCAGTGATGCACATTTTGCTCACACACAGACACACACACACATATGGATACACACTTACCCGCACTTACCCGTACCCCTCACTAAGCACCCTACTGTGACCTTCCTGGCAGACACATACACTCACACATGCAGCCCCACAATACACAGGTGTGCACACCCACCAAAACTACCTGTCTGTTAAACTCTCTGGCACTTGCTTCTACCATGTTGGATGAAAATGAGCTTTTGGCCATGTTCTTTAACATGACTATCCAGGAGCACCAGTGCAGCATAAATGCCTTACGATGAGCAGGTCCAATGTAGAAGATATGGCTAATTAGCATATGTGTTCCCTGAGTATACCTCATTAGCAGTTAGCACTGCTGCAGAGACAGCCCATCATGGTGCTGTGCATCGTCATGTTAACCATTGTAGGGCTGTCTATGAATGGAGAAAGGTATCCACAAGATGTACACCTCATGTACATGAAGTATACATGAGAAGCACACCTTAGACATCAGAGTAAGTTTTCTGAATTCATTCAAATGAAAGTTACATTAATTCTTTTACAATTAGAATATTTACCTGCCAGTCTTCAGACACTAAGACAAGCCATTTTAGTGTATTACTATACTGTATGTTGAAAGTAACTTATAAGTTAATTAACAACTTTATTTAAATATATTCTGATAATTTGATATTTAATAGCTGTTCATACAAAACGAAGTGACAGATTAAGATGGCTTTACACAATCTCACAGCTAACATAGACACATTGGAAAGTATGTCCGTGAATGCGTAATTGATTATTGAATGTATAAGTTAAAGATGTCTTTGCTATGTTAACAACTTAAATATAACAATTCATAAAAAGATGTAATATAATCATTTGTCCTCAAAACTTAGGATGACTTCCAAGATAGCTGCACACTGATAAACAGCTTAACTTCAGCTCTCCCAGTGTGGAGAAAGATATTGAGAAACAACTACAGTGATATTGTCAGACTGAGTAAAATTCAGGCACTGTCTAGTAGGAAGAAATTTAGAGAACCTGAAACAAAATAAACCAGAATCAGTGAAGAAAAAACACTGGGCCAGATTCAATAAAGCCTACACTAAGTGTACATGATAAGTATTCATTAAAATTCTTATTAATTTTTTTGTGCTTTCTCGTTACTCAGAAATATTACACTAAGTGTACATGTACTCTACACTTTGTGGTAACCTTTATTAATACCTGTCAATATTTAAAGCTGCAAGAATATCAGTAGGAAAACTAAAATTATTAGGAAGAAGGTGTGCATTAAATCTGTGTTGTCAGCTCATTCAGAACAGTGTACACTTAGTGTAGGCTTTATTGAATCTGGCCCACTGTTTGAGAATAATCTTGCAGTTGTTCGGCAAAAAGCAGTTGAAGCTTCAGTTTTGGTAAAAAAGATGGCTTCCAGTAATTTAAGAGAAAATGAGTCAGATGTACTTAGAGCTGATTAAAATAAACGAAACACTGGAGTATATGAACTCAAATAACAAAAGGCTGAAAAAATGGAAGGTTTAAACAGTTATTCATTGGATGTGATAAAACTGCAAAACTCAGAGGCTGAAAAGAAGAAAAGGCTGGCTGAGTGTGATACTGCTCAAGAAAAGAGGTTTCAAAAAATGGTAGCATTAGAGTACAGAGCACTCAGGGAAAACTTGAGACTGAAAGGAACAGACTTTATTATTTTCCTGAAAGCACAAATAAATAACTAGACTGGTATTCCACAGCAGGATTTATTAACTGAAAGGGCACATCATGTGTATGCTCCTAATCTGACTATGAAAAAGAAGCCAATACCTGTATTAGTAAATATATGATCATATCATCAGAAAAAAGCTGATCCTTACAAAACTATGACAGAAGAGTAATGTATTAAAAATAGGAGACAGTAAAGTATTTGTGGCAAATGATTGTTCATTGCACACCAGACAGAAGAGAAGCAAATTTATCCCAGCAATTGGGTAATATTGAGAGGCATGTGTGAGATTCAAGCTGCTGTATACAGCTGTCTTTAGAATATTTTTTCCTGTAGGATCAAAGTTTTTTGATGCTGAACAAGCTAAGGGGTGGGGGATACAAAAGTTTGTTCAACAAGGACTGAGCCACCAAGCAGAAGGGGACTCTGCATCTCATTCTTCTAATGGTAAGGTTCATAAGAGAAACTTTGCCAGTGAAACCTTTCCCAATGTTCCAAAGGAAAATGCTTGAGAGACAGAAAAAAAAAGCATAGGAGTTGACTAGAAGAACCAAGAGTACCTTGGATTTGGATCAGATTTTGGGGTTGGGAGATGCAGATTAACAGTAAGAAGACCAGCAAGAATGAAATTAGTGAATAAATGTGAGACTATAAGGCATCAATCGCATTTGTGAAATATGGCTTTACAAGAAAAAGTGGCTGAGTAAGATTGGATTTTTGTTGACTTGGTTAAACTTGTTGGGAAACTGACAGACATATACCCAACATCACGTCTTTAATGTTTGCCAGGACACTGAAAGGAAAGAAAGAGGGAAATACTTCTATAAATAAAAGAATGTTTGTTCTTAACAGTATTTGTATGAAACAGTTTATGACTTAAATTGCATATTATATAGTAAACAATTTTAGTGACTATTGTATGTAATAAAGATACAAAAGTAAGTATGTGCTTTTTTTCTCTCTTTTTAGTTTTAGGAAATATAGGCATTACAGTGTAAAATAGAAGAAAGCATGTTTAAGTCAATAGGTCATAATCTTGGGTTGTTAGTGTAGGCATTACCATGTAAAAATAGAAGAAAGGCTGGTCAAAGCATGTTTAAGTCAGTAGGTCATAATATTGGGTTGTTTGTTCGGGGATGGGGTATAAAAGTGCATAAAATTGCACTGATTATAATATATATATAGAACTGAAATGTTTTCTTCTGTTTTGAAATAGGAAAATGTCTGGAATAATGCCCTTGGCTTACTCTAATGACACATTTCTTTTTGAACACAAATTGGTTTTAAAACATGAAAGGCCACAATGTAATATTTTCTTTAAAGGACAACAATGGGATATTAAAGCAGATTGCTCAACCTGCTCTCTCTTTTAGTCCCTGTTCAGTGATACAGCAGTGAAAAATAACCCATGCATCTTTAAAAACTAATCCACTCAACTGTTTTCCCTATTAGCCTTCCTACCTTTCCATACTGTTTTACTTTCACTTTGAAAACCAAGTTGAAAAACCTCTAGCTGGCTCTGAAATGATGATGTCATATCTGCCAGAGCTCTTGCTCTAACTACCGGGACGTTTCCTCCCCCAAAGTGATATAATCCCCACCTGATTTGCATGCTGTATAGAAGAACCAGTGGACCTCCCACATTGTGATGTCAGAGCTGCCTTGCCCAGCCCACTCTTAGCCTAGCAAAAATGTCAAACTGTAATCTCACTTTTCTGAAGAGCCCTACCGATATGTGACAAAGTACAGGCAGATGAACAGTAACAGCTGAAAAAAAACTAAGAGTATAAATTTGCAATCACCATGCGTAAACATTAATTGCATGTTTTTACATAAGAAGCAGATGTCTGTCACAATTAATTGACAACACTACATCAGATTACAGGAAGTATGCAATACCATAATTTTCTTAAATTACCACTTAAAAAAGCATGTGGGTGCTGTCATGCAAGTCTGTGAAATATTTTGTGTTTATAGTGCATCATTTGTTAGCTATTTAACCAAACAGGAAGGAAAAATAAGTGGGAGTTTGATGTTTTGCAAAACAGTGATTATTCTCAGTGCTATGGAGCTTGGTTCTAAATTTGACAGGAGGAGTGCAACAAACAAAAATCTCCCACTATAAGAAAGGAAAGGCTGACAAGAAAACAGTACATTAGTCTAGTCACCTGCTGTGAGCTGTCAACCACATGCAGATAATGGGTCAAATTACCCTTAGCTCTTTGACAGCTAGGGAAGGTAAGTGTGAAGGGGGAGGGGAGATACATTGAAGAACTAGATTTCAGCCTTCACAAAATAAATCAAGTTAGCATTTCTAAGAAGAAAGAGCAATAAAATGCACTTTTCAATTCTGTTCTGTAGCATTTTCACTGCTTGTGTTTGAAGTAGTCATTGAAAAAGGATACAATTTTAACCAAAAGTAGGTGACTATAACACAGCAGTTAATGCCTGTAAATTCAGTGGACTGACAGGAGCTTTAGGGAAACTGTGGCAGATCTGATGCAATTTTTTTGGAGACAAACAATGCATTCTGGGATACTTAGAGGCAGACTAAACAGTCAGAATTATTTCAAGATGCCAGACCCCATGTGGTCAGAGTCAGAAATTGCAAAAATATCTAAAAAGCTCTAAATAGTCCCAGAGTGGAATTAAAATGTAGAAAACGCCAAACCATGATGAAATAAACATGTTTTTTTGAGTCTGTGGGTGCGGTTGTCCTTTAAGCAAATAAATGTTCAGTGACAGTTAAAAAAATCTGGAGGGGATGGCAGTTCTATATTTTGATCTTATAATTCCCTGGAAACAATCTGAATAAAGGTGAAGGCAATACTTTGAGATGTCTGGACATTACTTACTGACAGACACATAAAATTAAAAGATACAAGTGCAAGCAGTTTGATAAAAACAAAACTGAAATTAATGGAAGTGAATAAGAGATAACAGCTTTTCTTGTAACTAAATAGTTAATTCATTTACTAGCACAGTCTATAATTTAGTTTTATTTAAAGAGAGACGGTGCATTTTTCCTAAAGGATAAAAGTTAATGTTTTCTGAAAACATAACAAGTTGTTGTTCACATTTGGGAGGGTAACAAAGATTTATTTATTTATTGAAATTTGATTACTGGGAAAGGTAAACTGGGTAGAAGCCCATATTCAGTGGGGGCCTGGGGAGAAAAGCTCCAAGTTATTACAAAACAATTCAAGAACAATAATTTTACAATCTTCGAAAATAAAACAAAAAATCTGCAGTTTAAATAATTAAAACAAATTAGATGTAATACAAAAACATTGGGTAAGAATCAATATAAGTTATATGACAATCATTTAACATTTAGAGAAATAATTTTAGACAGTTTGTAGAGAAATTAAAGGTAAGTTAGTCTAATACAAACAGGAATTGCACTATGAATTGAGGGAAAAACAGCCTTGTAGAATATTTAGAGAGAAAGTCAGGGAAGTGAATTTTGATAGAAGTAATGAAGTAAGTGAAGAAGGGAGAGTAAGGAGTTATAAGAAATGAAAGGGTATTTGTTCACATTTAAGGATACATTTTATCCTGGCTTTGAGCAAGAACAGTGTCAGATTTTAGATAGAAAAACTTTCAGATTGGTTTTGAAAGATGAGAGGGAGGGCATTGACCTGATGGATACAGGTAAGGAGTTCCAGAGTACAGACAATGCCCATCAGATTTGATAGGTTTATAAACAGACAAGGCTTTTTTGTCACTGGATTACAGTAACCAAATGGGAACATAGTTGTGTAGAATTTTTTTAGTACTGATCAGGTAGAT
Source organism: Protopterus annectens (assembly GCF_019279795.1). Classification (NCBI taxonomy): domain Eukaryota; kingdom Metazoa; phylum Chordata; order Ceratodontiformes; family Protopteridae; genus Protopterus; species Protopterus annectens. Next base: position 1,499,170,850 of record NC_056746.1, read on the forward strand.
GGATGCTCAATAATTTTATAGGTGGTAAAAATCTGTGCATATGTTAGTTGATCAGGCTGTTCTAACCAATTTAGGTATTTTATTGCTATACAGTGGTGGGTTCTGAAAGGAGTATTTGCAGCAAATTTAGCAACTTTGTTATAGCATTGTTCAAGTTTTAATTTTTGTGAAACCTGGATGTTAGTGAGGATGGGAGCACCATAAAGAAGTGTGGGGAGGAGATAAGTAGTGACAAGTGTAGTTTTAGCTGCATTGGTGAGAAAGATTTTGGTTCTGTAAAGCATCCCTATGCTTAATGAGTTTTTCTTATGTAATTTTGTATATGCAGGTTGAATGTAAGATTATCATCCACAATCACCCCTAATAAATTGCTATGAGAAGTAACTTCAGTGGTTGTATTATCAAGAGACAGGACTTTAAATTTTGCTTTTTCATAAGAGAGGGATTTGGGGAAAAAGTAGTAGTTTGGTCTTTTTTGGGTTGAGCATGAGTTGTGAGTTACAAAGCCATGCTTCAGTGGCTGTTAAAGCTTCCTGAGAATTTTTGGAGTTGTGCCATGTCAGATGTGCAAATGGGAGTGGAATCATCTGCTTATTGTATTAGGGTGGCTTGTTGTGTGGATGTATAGAGAGTGTTGGGGACCTAGGATAGAGCCTTGTGGTACATTGGTGGTGACTGTGAGGTAAGGAGAGAGCATGGAGTGCCATTTTTATGACTGATACCTACTGGACAGACAGTTTTGAACCACAGAAGGGTGAGCTGATAGAGACCTGGTGAGGACATTTGAAGAAGTTTGCAGTGGCAAACAGTACTGAAGGCTTTAGAAGTCTAGATATAAGGAAGAGACTAGTTTGCTATTATCTCTAGCTTTATTGACAGTATCTATATAGGTTAGAAGGGCAGTGCTAGTAGAATAGGAAGGAGATAAGCCATATTGTATACGGGATAGGAGTTTTTTCTGCAGAAGATAGTCTAGCAATTGTTTTGGAATACATTTTTAAAGTATTTTTGATGAGAGGGGATAAGATTGCTATAGGTCTAAAGTTTTTAATGTCTGTTGAATTTCCTCCTTTGTGCAGAGGGATAATGTGTGACTTTTTTCCAGAGAGAGGGAAGGTGAAATTCCTAGAGTGACCCATTTATAAGGATTGAGGCAGGATAAACAATGCTATTGGCTGCTCTTTTTAGGTTCATAGGTTCATAGATTAGTAGTACTGACTTGGAAGGTCATCAGCTGAGGAAGAGCATGGTTTAAGTTTGTTGAAGAGTAGTTCTACATAGGATGAGGGCACAGGTTTGAATATGAAAGATGTGGTGATATGTAGTTGTTGGACAGTTTTGGGATTAGATGTTTAGGAATCCTTGGTTAGAGGTGCTATACTATCCCACCCTCAGGTCAAATTAAACTGACAGCAGTCATTTCATAACCAGGACAAAGCAATTAACAAATAGATGCCAAATTAAAACAGTTTTTCCTGTCATTTCCTGTGGCTAAATAACTGACATATGTGGTATAGTATACTGGTCAAGAAAAAGGGGACAGTGGTCCACTTAATAAGAGGTCCTTAGAGTGCATGGACTATTTCACAGAAACTTTCAATCACAGAGCAGGTATATATTTAACTGATTAAATGAATACACATAAATATTCTTCATAATAAATGTGCGTTCATTATACAATGACAAAATTGACACTAAACATGTAGGAGTAGGGCCTTTTGTCAGAGCTCCAGCAGTATTGAGGTCAGATGTAATGACTGCAGGTTCTGAAGAGCTCCAAGGATAAGAAAAGAACAGACAGCAATTAGTGTAAATAGGAGCACAGGCTGTAACATGCACCTTAGCATGGATAACTTTAATTGTAGGATAGGTTTTGCCTGTGTGTGCAGCTGTCAATTTGGGATAATTATTCCTATCAGGAGAATTAAACTTCATTATTTGAACATTTACATAGTTTTCTGTGTTTGTTTTAAGTTAATAGGTTCTGGGGATGTTCTGGAGTGTGTTTTTTTTTTTTTTTTGTTTAAGGATTTTCATTAAAACAAAAGAAAGTCTTGCAAAATGTGACATAGGTTCAAATGAAGATGACAAGAAACAACTATATAAAATATTATCCTGCCAAACATTAGTGGGTACATGTAACACAAAAGCTGGAATAGACATTTAAAAACAGCTGTCAAAAATAATGGGTGGGAATAATAATGTCTTGTCATAATGGCTACACTAAATCATTTTGGAACATGAATGGTTTCATGTTTCAAAAGAATAAGTTTGTATCATAATGGCTATACTAGACATATTATTTCAGAATGAATTGTTTCAGCAATACCCATATTTATGGGAACATGAAAAAATTAAGTATTTAAGAGTATGGGTAAAAAAGGATTCTGTTGTGGCAGCTAAGGATATGTGAGGGAACTTAAAGATATAATTTAAAGCAAAATGGGATGGTGATGATATGGGGGGGGGTTCAAGAAATAAGGAAAGAGTAGGATTTTGTATGCAGATCCTTAAGGAGAATAACAGCCTTATAGAATATTATATTTATAAAATAGCAGCAAGTATTTTGAGAATTAAGCCATCATGAGGATGGAAAAAAGAGATTCTGCTGATAGGGATGACTGCAGTTGGGGTAGAGAGAATAGGGAAGAGGGGACTGGAATTTATTGGAGAAATTGACAAAGAAATCAAGGTATTAGAAGTATAACTAGAGAGAAAAAGGTAATAAAATGAGAAGAGGCTAAGAAGACATTTAGAATGCAGACTAAAGACTACCTTTCCTATCTGAGATTGAGATCAGAGTATAGGCAAAGAGAAAGGGATAGGGGAATCCTAAGACCTGCTGTGGTAGAGTTTTTAGTTGAATCTAGAGCAGAAGCTGCTTTTAAAAAGGGAAAATTAGTAGGGTATATAAAATATTGCACAACACTGTAGGAATCAGAGGAGTTTAGAAAATATTGCAAATTGGATAAGTAATTCACCAGAAAACTATGGGAGGACATATATGCCAAATATGCAACAACATTCTATGTGAGAGATAGACACTTAAATTATCTGCACATTTCACGTTTTTTTTTCCATTGGTTAAATTGTTTCTTGAGTGATACTTAAATACAAATTATGTTTCTGGGGCTTTATCTTTTTTTCTGAAAAGATTTCAAGCCTGCATAAACTAAAGCACTGCTGGTGATTCCCTACTAGTTTTCCTACCAATGCTGTCCTTTGCTGATTTGCTTTTTAAACCTGGTGATTTTAAGCTGCCCACCCCTACTGTAAATTGACCTTAATAAGCTGCTCCTTTTCTATACTGCTTTTGATATATTGAATTATTTACTTGCCTTTCCTTGTGCTTATATTGCAAAAGTACATTTTGTCTCTCATTGTTCTACTGATTTACTTACTCTGAATTCATTATCTAGCTAGCTGTTGGACAAAGGAGCTGTTTTTACATCAATAGGTCATTGGATTTTCCATCTAGTGCACTGGAAAGGTAGCCTGATTTGTTTAGGTTGGAGAAACACTTGAGATTTCTGAATGCAGTTATATTGCCTGGAGATTATATTAATCAGTGTATCTTGTTTTTAGTGCCTTTATAAATTCTATACAATTAAGTGGCTCTTGGCTCATTTATACAAAGTGAAGTACTTTTATTGAATAATCACACTTTTATAAGCTGTTTAAAGGTCACTGCTGTATCTGTAGCTTTAAGTTTGTTTGTGGTAGCATTCCACTCTGGACACTCCTTTATTGAGCTTTTACATAAGGAGGGCTGGGATTATTCATCTACTGGCAGTAGGTGTCTACCTGCTTTATCTGAGCTGGGAAGCAGACAAAAGAGCTCTAAGTATTTTTTTTTTGCACTTTACTTATTTACTATGACTGCACTTTAGCGGTCTCAAAAAAACTTTGCTGTCTGCTGCTGCTTTAAGTAGTTAACTGCACTGTTTTACATTGTATCTGTTAGTTGTAGGGCTGTTGTAGGTAGTTTGTGTGATTCTGTTACACTTGGGCTCCAAACTAGCTATTCTACACTAAGAAGGTGTTCTTTTGCATCCTTGTGGCAGAAATGTGCTGCTAATCTAACCTGTCTGAGTTGGTGATTGCTGGTGGAAGGCATATTGTATGCTTTCCTGATTGGTAGTTAGCTTAAAACTTATTTCTTTTTTCTTGTATTTAAGTCACACTTTTGCACAGACTTTTGTATTGATGTTCAAAGCTGCTTGTTGTTTGGGGACTTTGATACCTATTGCAGAGAATCTGATTTTACATGGACCAATCTACTACTGAAAAGACAAAGTAAGTATTTTTTTTGCATTTCTCATATATATCGTGACTGTACTTTAGTAGTTTCTTAAGTTATTTGCTGTTATTTTTGCACTTTATAGCAAAAAATGTACTGCCTACTGCTGCTTTAAGTAGTTAATTGCACTGTATTACATTGTATCTTTTAGTTGTAGGGCTGTTGTAGGTAGTTTGTGTGGTCTTGTTTCACTTGGGCTCCAAACCAGCTATTCTACATTAAGAAGGTATTTTTCTGCACCCTTGTGGTAGAAGTGTGCTGATCTAACCTGTCTGAGTTGGGGAGTGCTGGTGGAAGGCTTATTGTGTGCTTTCCTGACTGGTAGTTAGCTTAAAACTTGTTTTTATTTGCTCATATGTAAGCCTCACATTTGTGCCATGCTGCTCATCTTGCAGCAGTGGTTAGCAGTGCCCTGTATAGATGCAAAAGCCTAGAAGTTCATTTTTCCCTAAGCAGCTGTCAGTGAAACCCTTCCAATCTTTTTTGCTGCTCTAGGAGTTACTCAGGTTACACACTGAGCAGTGTTGCCTTATTGATCAACCTTAGCCTGCACAAAGTATAGGTTTCTCTTGTAGTCTCGGTGCTACCAGCACAGTCCTGTCAAATTAACCCGTTTGCTTTCCATCCCTTCCCTAATAAAACATATAGTAAGAGCCTGCTATCATGGACAGGCCTTTTCCTATCATCTATCTAGCCAATCTGATAGACATAGTTATTCATGTGTACTGACAACCACTTACTCCTGAAACAAATACTTTATGTGAGAGAAGTAGTTATACTATGAAATTGGAGGCAAGACTCTCACATAAGGACAAATCTAATACCAAATAGGTTATCAGCACACACTCACACACACACACACGCACACACGCACACACACACACACACACACACACACACACACACACACACACACACACACACACACACACATGCCCACACCCACACTCACACCCCCACCCACACACCCACCCACCCACACCCACAAACCCGCACCCACACACACACACCCACACACAGCACCCCCCCCCACACACACACACACACACACACACACACACACACACACACACACTTTCCTCACTAAATAAGGGCATGACATATAAACCCACGTATGTGGAGTTACTTGCTAGTAACTTACTAAAAGATCAGAGGCCTCTCAAATGGGAACCACTTACATACAAAAAACAACCACAACACATAATAACACACACACACACCAGTTTCTCAACAAATAAGCCCATAAGGCATAACACCTAAAAAAACTAATGTATTGTTCATATGTGACTCCATTCTGAGACAGACAGACCTTCCCCTTACCAAGCTGGATAAGGAACAGGTAACGGTTAGCTGCCTGCCGGGTGACAGGATCTGTCAAGTCACTCTAACACTGAGGTTACTCAACCGCAAGTACCAGTATGACTCCATCATAGTCCATGTGGGGGTGAATGACATGAAACTTACCTCACTGGACTATATGAAAAGAGACACAGCTGACCTTTCAGATTATGTGTCACAGGCAGGTATAAGCCTAGCCTTAAGCAACATTCTACCTTCTCCAAGATGATGACACAGTATAAACAAAAAATGATTCACTTTAACAACTGGCTTAGCTTCTGGTGTCATTCCAAGGGAATCCAATAGCTGTCAGCCTGGGAAGACATGGTCGACATGCTATGCTGCTTTGCCAGATATGGTCTGCACCTGTCTCCTGTAGGCTTTCAGACACTGGCAAAGGCATTAGCCACCCCTATTGTGCCTTTTAAGGCAGTGTCAAATTAACCAACCTCCCAACATAACAAAATCCTTTCTAGATAAAAACAAGGGTGCTGCTGCTTAGTGCTAGGAGTCTAAACAAGAAACTGCACTCCCTGGAAGCACTCCTCACTTTGAAAGATGCTGACGTCTGTGCATTAACCGAGATTTGGTTCCAAGGAGGGGGAAAGCACCCCAGCCATGCAGGGCTGCATTGCCTTCCATATGTTTAGACCACAAACTGATTGAAAGAACCAAAAGAGGAGGTGTATCCATCTTCATTAAGGATGAGTACATCTCAGGACTGGTCAAACCATATGACTCTCTTGAGCTACTCCATGTCCAATTAACTATAAGCAAAGCCTCCTACTACATCATGGCTAGATATAGGTCCCCATCATGAAACAGGAAAAGAATATCACATACCTGCACTTGTCACTTGCCATACAGCCCTACATCTTACTCATGGGTGATTTTAATTATCCTACCATCAGCTGGGAAACATACATGACCACAAACATGCTGGCTCTGATATTCTTGAACTTTGCCATTGCAAATGCTCTGGAAAAGTTAATCAACACAGCCACAAGAGGCTGAAATGTTCTGGACACAGCATTCACTAACACGGGAATGACTGCAACCCCCTGTGTGATGTTCTCTCTGGTAAAATTGGACCATAAATCAGTCTTGTTTGATGTAATTAACACTTAAAGAAATCCCAATCCCTCTGAGCTACATGCTCTAGGTACCTACGCCTTGTCACCACAATAAACAGAACATGCCGGAGGGATAGATTCCTGTCCCAGAGACTTCCCATACTCTGGAATAAACTACCTATCTTTATCAAACAAAGCTCCTCATTAGCACTCTTCAAGAAAAATCTTGATGATTGGATGGGAAATAGGAAATTCACCCCAGGGATCACCTCTGTGGCTCTGCTCAACAGTGGCAAAGGAAAATAATTTTCTTGGGTGGCAAAAGCCAGGGTACCTTTTTGGCTGGGATTGTATAGGCCCCAGGGCCAATAGCCTCGTACCTACCTATGAACCTATGAACTAGATATCCCATCAAACTCAAAAATGCTTATGAATTTTTCCAAGACAAATTACCTCCTACTAAGTGGTAGTATAAGAAGTTTCAAAGCCCCCGCAAATGTAGATAACAAGGACTCCTGTGCAGAGGTGTACACTGATGCCCTGTATATCCACTTAAGCAGTTGTATAGAATCGGCTGTACCTGACCAGATTAAAATCAGGTCTTGCTGAAAAAACAAAGCACCCTAGTGGACCCCTAGTATAAACAGGCCACACAACAAGAAAAAGAAACTAACGTCCAAGAACAAGAGGGAACTGACTCAGCAGAGAAAGAAATCCCTCTCTAGCTTAAACAAATGATTTAGAGATCTTATCAAGTCCTCCAAAGCTAATTGCAAAGCAAAAATAGCCTCCTTAGCTTATGATAATCACAAGGCATTCTTATCTACATCCACAATCTAAAAGGGAATATCCAGCTATGTGCAGAACTGGTTGTCAATGGCACCACCCAGATTTGGACCAAACCTCACCCCCTTTTCCCCTCCAGTCATCCTCCAAACTATACCTGAAACCATTCCTCAGCCTATTATCTCAAGAAAGCAGGTCATCTTGGTGCTCTCCAAGGCCAAAAACACAGCATCAGTGGGACCAGACAACATTGCAGCTAGCCTTTTAAACAACTTAAAACATGACTTACCAGACTCACTTGGATCCCTGTTTAACCACAGCCTGCGAACTAGCTATGTTTGGCAGAATGGAGGACAGGGACAGAAATCCCTCTGCACAAAGGAGGACCATCAAGCGACCATGGGAATTATAGGCCCATAAGCTTGACTAGCGTCAACTGCAAAGCAATGGAAAGAATCATTATGGACCTTATTAACAAGGACATAGGTAATATCCAAACTGTGGACCCAACCCAGTTCGGATTTGTTAATGGTAGATCATGCCTGTTAAATATGGTTGACTTCTTTGACAAAATCACCAAGGCTCTGGATAAGGGAAAGACAATGCATGCCATCTATCTTGACCTAGCCAAGGCATTTGACACAATCCCCCACTCTGGTATTATAGAGAAACTCTTTCAATTTGGAATTAACCCCAATATTACCAGATGGGTAGGCAACTGGCTCACCAACAGGAAACATAGTGTCAAAATGGGTGACTTCACCTCTAGCAAAAGGCCAGTCACCAGTGGCGTACCACAGGGTTCTGTGCTGGACCCCTTACTGTTAATTTTTTTGTAGAAATCCAGATAAATTTGGACTGCCTGTGGCTGACCAAGTTCACTGATGATTTCATATTGGTAGCAATCATTAAGTCCCTCAACAATGTTAATATACTGCAGTCAGGGTTAACACAGAAAAATTATTATTACAAAGCCATGGATTAAAGCTAGATGCAGAAAAAAATGCATTATTATTCCCTTTGGGAAAGTTGACACCCCTGCTAGTTACATTGTAGATGGCACCCTCCTAAGTGTAGACCCAGTGTTGTATGACCTGGGTACTTAGGTTGATAGCAATCTGAACTTTGGCCACCACATATTCAGTGTAGTAAGGAAATCCTTTTATGTGGCACATCTTATAAGTAAAGGCATTGCATCTAGATCTAAGGATGTTATAATTCCTTTATACTCGACCTTTATCAGCGCAATAATGGAGTACAGTGCTCCCTTTTGCATGTGTCTTACCAGACATCTGCAACAACTGGAGAGACCACAGAGGTTTCTCACCAAGAAATTACAGGGTGCACAAAAACAAATCTTACACGGAAAGACTGAAAGCCTTGTCATTGTATGCTGTCACCTACAAGTTGCTAAGGGGTGGCCTATGCCAGTCTGTATTACATACTCAAACAAGCAGAATGTCAACTAACCTTTAATCGACACATATGTGTCGAAGCTGCACATCATCGAAGGGCCAAATCATCACTTTCTTTCCAAGGGAAAGAAATTGATAGGCCAACCATGCACACCACATTAAAACAAACACTAGGGGCTTCACCCCTCCCACAACCCCAACTAAATATACTAACTCCAAGATCACACTACAGTCAGGAAAATGGCATATTTAAAAGAACAGCCAACAGATTTCTTTCCCTTGGAAAGGAATTGATGACTTGGCCGTTTGCTGAAATGCAGTTTTGACACATATGTGTCGATTACCAGTTAATCGACATTTTGCTTGTTCGACTGTGTAATATAGACCCAACCTGTGCCTGACTTACAGGGCAGTTTCTGACCCAGCCCTGATGGAAATCCTACACATTCATAAATCAAACTGCATGAGTGTCACTTGCTCCAGGGATCTTAGCCTAACCTCTGACATGGACAGATCATGCTGGAGAGATAGCTACATCTCCCAAAGACTGCTACTTCTCTGGAACAAGCTTCCAATTCATGTGAAACATGTTTGTTTCCTCTGATGCACTGGTTTCCTCCCACATTCCAAAAACATGCAGTAGGTGGATTGACCCCTCCCTGACCCTATTCAAATGCAACCTAGATCAATGTATAGGTGACCGCAAATTAATTCCTGGGGTGGTGCCCATGTCCCTCCTGGACGGAGAAAGTCAGTATTAACTACCATAGACCCTTACTTCTGCAAACTTCACTCACCTAACTACTGACAATTGGGGCAACTCACAATAAATATGGCTAGACTTGTAAGGGCTCTTGAGCCGTTAGCCTAGTAACCCTCTATGAACCTATGGTTTGGGATTTTTGCTTGGAAGTGTTTGGATAGGTGTAACCCAAGCATGCTCCAAGGAATTTTTTCCTCAGGTAGATTACAAATGTCTGAGGTTTGATGGGGAATAAAGAGGTAACTGGGAGCAGATGTTTTGGGAGTATAAAGAGTTGGCAGACTTTAATAATTCCCTACAGAGTACTGTGTCAGAAATATTGGGAGAACAAATGGGTGCAACTATGGAAATAATTTTTTGAGCTGGGATACATGATTAGAATTTCCTAGATATATTAAGATCTTCCCTCCATCCATCCATGACCCCTTTTTCCATTCTTGCACATGGGTTTGGGGTGTCACTTTAACAGTGACAATTATCTAGAACCAGGGTTCACACCACTGGGTGACAAGTCCCATTGCAGTTGTTCTTCCATACCACATACTGACACACACACTCAAACCTATAGCCAGTTTAGAGTGTCCAGCACACCTATTGCATGTCTTTAGAATGTGGGATGAAATGGGAGAACCCAGAGGAAACCTGACACAAACACAGGCAGGACATGTAGACTCCACACAGAAGGCACCCCAGCTGAGAATCAAACCAGAGAACCTCTTGCTGTGAGGTGATAACACTATCTGCTGTGCCACTGTGCCACACCAAGTAGTAAGGCCTTGCTAAGTTTAATTCTGGTGACTACAGAAAAAAGCAATTACTAGAATATGGCACAGTGACACAGCGGATAGCATTGTTAGCTTACAGCAAGAGGTTCCCCAGTTTGATTCTTGGCTGGAATGCCTTCTGTATGGAGTCTCCATGTCCTTCCTGTATTCATGTGGGTTTTCTCTAAGTGCTGTGGTTTCCTCCCACATTCCAAAAGCATGTAGTAGGTAGACTGGACACTTTAAATGGACCATAGGTGTAAATGTGTGTGCAAGTGTGTGGTGTGGAAGAACTACCTTGGGAGGGCTAGCCACCAGGTGGTGTAAACCTTGGCTCTAGATGATTATTTGTTGAAGTGACACCCTGACCCCATGTGCAAAAATAGGAAAGCTCCTTTGCCAATTGCTGTTCTGGCTGGCTGGGATAGAAAAGGGGAGATCTTTTTTGGCCCAGAAGAGGAGCCATAGTCCTAGGTATTTGAAGATGGAGGCTGTCTGTATGGAATGGTTTTGTAGGTCAAATATAGTTAAAGAGTCAGGTGCTTGGTAAATTTCTTGTGGAGTTCCAAAAAACATAGTTTTGGTCTTGGTAGGTTTGAGAACTAGTTTATGATTTATGAACCATTGGTAGAACTCATGTAAGTCTGACTAGAGTTGGTGCTGAATGTTGGTGTGAGAATGACCTGATGAGTAAGTGACCATACCATCAACATAGATGATAAGTGTGAGGTGGGGGAGGTCACAAGGAAGCTTGTTAATGAATATGGAGAAGAAGATAGGGGACAAGAATGGATCCTGCTGGTACATCTTTGGTAACAGGTACAGATTCTGATTGAGAGGATCCTATTTTAATTCTGAAGAGTCCATCAGTGAACAAGTTTTTAAATCAGGGAGTGACATCTGAACTGATAACGATTTCAATTAGTTTGTGTTGGAGAAAATAGTGGTTATTGAGTTCAAACGCCTTTGTCAGGTCTATAAATAGGTCACATGTAAAGAGGCCACTATCAGAGATTAGCAGGATGTCATCAGTTAGGGACCAAACCTCTGTTATATTACTTCATCCAGGCCAGAATCCATGTTGTTTGGAGGAGAACAGGTGGTACTGCTGAATATAGAGGAAGAATTGAGTGTAGACTCTTTTCAAGAAGTTTTCCCAGAATTGAGAGGATGGGTAGTGGATGGAAGAGACAGGTGTCTTTTGGGTTAGTTTACTTTTTGAGGAGTTTAATTAATTAATTAATTAATTAATTAATTAATTAATTAATTAATTTACATTTGTTAACTGGGATAGTCCACTGGACACAGGCCCAATTTCAGTGGAGGCCCGGGGAGAAAAGCTCCACACATATGAATAACATGTAACAAAAAAACTACAAAGTTTATAAAGTATATTTAGATACAAAATGCAGGGAGTCTGATTAATAGTCGTATATTCATACACAGCAGTCACAATTAGTGAAAACAATGAAATCTTACAGTAATAGTTTCATTAGTCTAAAGATATATATATAATGCCCTCAATCATTGCCGGATGGAGTCATGTGTAAACCAACAACTTCTTAAAGGTTATTGGGGTCTAAACCATAACAATCTATTTTATTATATTGTATGTATTTCTACAGTCATAGAATATAGACCTATCTGTTCCTCTTGAGGTGTGAGATAGTTAAGTTGATGTAGGGTCTAACATAGAGGAGGGACTAGTGAAGTGCAAGAGCATAACCAGTTATTAGTGAGACGCAGTTTTAATACTTTTTTGAACTGTATGAAGGATGTCATAGTAGTTATGTTATAGGGTAGAGCATTCCATATTTTGGATACATAATTAGAAAAGAGGCATCAGCTGTATTATTTGACTTAATTACTGTGAGAATAAGTTTGTTACTGGAGCGAAGAGTTTTGTTATTGGTGTGGAGGTGAAGTAGACTTTGCAATGCAGGGTTTTTTTGTGGTTGATATAAAATTTTATGGGCCAGAGAGAGTTGGTTGTAGTGCAGGAGTTGAGGAAGTTCCAGCCAGTTGAGCAGCTTCAAGGATGAGCAGTGGTGAGATCTAAATGGGGAGTCAGAGGAAAATCTAGCTATTTTGTTATAACAGGAGTCGAGTTTAGCTAGGTCTGCTTTTCTAAGGCTGGTGAGAATAGGTGAGGTATAGAGAAGGGTAGAAATAAGGTGAGTGTGAGATGTAGTAGCTTTTGTTTGTTGGGTAAGGAATTGCCTATTTCTATACAGGGTACCTAGTTTTTTGTGAACTTTCTTGATGGTCTGGGAAATATGAATATCAAATTTTAGTTATCAATCTCAATGCCCAGGAGTTTGGTGTGCTCTGTGGGAGAGATAGTAGTTTTGTTACTGGACATGATGTTAAAGGTAGAAGTTGATGATGTGGACCTAGTGGGTTTAAAGAGCAGTAGTTTGGTTTTAGCATGGTTTAGGATGAGTTGGATATTGGATAGCCATGTTTCTATAGAGAGGAAAGATTCCTGAGTTAATGTGTGAAGTTCCTGTAGTGAGGTAGCTGCACAAATTAACATAGAATCATCAGCATATTGGATGACAGATGCTTTGGGAGTGGAGGAATGAAGCTTATTGGTATAGAGGGTGAACAGCAAGGGGCCTAAAATAGAACCCTGGGGAACACTGAGATTAACTGGGAGAAGGGGGGAGAGTTCTTGTTCTTCTTGCTTGCTGACGGCCAGCTAAATAGCTGTAGAACCAGGCTATGGCGGGAAGAGAGAGTCCTAATTCAGAGAGTTCTTTGATAAGAATGTCATGTCTAGCCATATCGAAGGCCTTTAAGAGGTCAATAAAAGTGGCAGAAACAAATTTACCAGCATTTCTATGAGAGTTTACTGTATTGGAGAGTTTACTGTATTGGAGAAGGACAATAATGCATTGGTGGTACTATGGAAGTGTCGGAAGCCATGCTGGGTGTTTGATAATAGCCTGTGTGTCTGCAAGTAGTGAATCATTTGGAAGTGTATGCACTTTTCAAGGATTTTTGCTAGAGGGAATAGAATTGCTATAGATCAGTAGTTTGTAAGCTCTGTGGAGTTACCTCCTTTATGTAGGGGGATTATGTGAGATATTTTCTATATCTCTGGAACGGTGGCTTATGAGAGGGATCTATTGATTAGAATGGGTATAGGGTAGGCCACTGCATCGGCAGCAGTTTTTAAGAATTCCCCTGGTAATTTGTCAGCAGCCAGAGTAGTGGACTTAAGTTTTTTGAGGTACTTTTTTATCCCATCTATAGAGACTGACTGGAATTTGAAGGAGCTATTCATTATGGGAGTACTGATGGGTTCAGAGAAAGGGTGTGTGTGTTGATTTTTCTGTTGGCTGGCTGGGGTCAATATTGTTTCAGTAAAGAATTTATTAAATTGAGTGGGAATGCAGTCAGAGTTATTTACTAAGGTGGGAGAGAGGGTACCAGTTTTGCCTGGTAGTAGTAACTTGTTAATGGCTGCCCAAAATTTTGAGGGGTGTTTGGGTGCTTGAGTTGAAGATTGGAGTAGTAATTAATTTTGTCAAGTTTTACTAGTTTCTTAGCTTTATTCCTAAGCTCCTGATATTTTTGATTTGCAGCTGGGGACTTAACAGTTTTCCAGTGATCCCATACTTTATCTCTAGCTTTGAGGAGGGATTTGGTTTCTTTGGTAAGCCATGGAGTGGGATTAGATCTAGTTCTTATGATACTAGCAGGGGCGTAAAGATCTAATACATTTAAGAAAGTGTTATTAAAGTAAGTAACTGCCTCATTTAATTCCAGGGGTGCCCAATTGCAGTGTTTTAGTTCTACTGTTAACTCGATGGGGGTTAAAGTTCTTTTTCTTTCTAATAAAATTATAGACTGTACCATTGGGATTATGGTTGCATTGTAGAAGGAGGGTTGGCAGATGTTCGCTTAGACCGTCAGGGAGGCAACCTGGAAGAGAGGGGTGTCTAGGTTTATTAGTTAGAATCCAGTCAAGGATTGCTTCCCTGTTAGTTGTCTTGTCAATTCTTGGGGTTTGGATGGCTTGAATAAAGCCATGGAGATTAATATGATTTGTTGGGGTGGAAGAGTTGCATGATAGCCAATCTATATTAAAATCACCCAGAATGATGGTTTCATTTTGGAGAGATAAACTGGACCAATGGAGCAGATTTTCTAGAGTGGCTTATAAATATATTTATTCGTTTTTTGGAGTTGAGTTGCAGTTGGGTGAACAATATTTCTGCATTGTCAACAGAGGGATATTGTATACTTAGTATTTGCACTGTGAGATGGTTCTTAAATAATATAGCAATGCCACCACCTTTTTTGTCCTTTCTATCCCTCTTTCGTATATTGTATCTTGGGGGAATAATTTAATTGACGTTGATATGTGACTTTAGCCAAGTTTCAGTTATAACCACTATGTCTGGCAGATATAGAGAAAGACAGGCGTGCAGGTCATGGATTTTGTTGGGGATACTTCTACAGTTTATATTTAGAAACAGTAGGTCAGTAGATTTCCTAGGAAGTTGATTTAGACTATTGGGGAGAAGGGGAATTTGTGTGTGTGTGGGGGGGGGGGGTTTAGGGTTGCCACCCCTCCGTTTTTTTTCCAGACTATCCAGAAATCAAACGGATTCTCCAGTAATCTGGCAAACACTGTACAAACTCTGGTATTCTGTTTCAAAAAGGAAACAGACTATCAGAGTTTGTAAATCGGCTGATTTACTATGCTTTTTTTACAGAAAAGCATAGTAAATCAGCTGAAAGCAGGCAGCAGGAACAAAGAAAGAGGGTGTTCCCCACTGAGTGATGTCATCGTGACGTCACAAAATGGGTGGGGTGTGGGTGGGAGAGGAGGTGGGGTTACTGGTGAGGGGTGTGGCTGTACTCTGGTTTTAGCCACCAAGGAAGGTGGCAACCTAGGGGGGTAGGTTCATAGTAGTTGTTGGTCCAGCATTGGGATGAATATCCCCAAAGCAAGATAATTTAGAGGCAATGTAGAAAATGGACTGTAGGAGTTTTGTGATTTGTCTGTTGAATTTTAGGGAGGGTCGATGATATTTGGGGTGAGGTAATATTTTAAAGCATGAGTAGTCGGTGGGTGATAGGGTAAGGATAGAGGAAGAGATAGAGAAGTAAGATTGAATGTACTTATGATGAGAACCAACCTATTCAAATACTCTAGTACACTTTACCAGTGTGCACCCATTGCACCAAACGAAAGCCCTTGTAAAAGGCCAATATGTTAGACTGGCCAGAATGGCCTCTGATATGGAGGATTTTTACAACAAATGTGATGTAATGATGAACATGTTTTTAAGAAGAGGTCACCCTGAGACCTTTATTTTGGACATTATTAATGAGGTTAAAAACAAGAGAACAAGTGGACATTTTACTTCTTTATTGAGTCAGGGCAATAGTGACTTTCAGGAAAATAGGAGACAAAAAAACATAGATTTTGGACGTGCCCTTACCCTTACCTATACACCTAATTTTAATGAAATTAGAGAAGTGATTTATAAATATTGGAACATTTTTGATATTGATACGGATGTACAGGAAAGATTAGGTACTAAACCTACAATAGTATACAAGAAGGACATTTCAGTTAAAGGGTTACTTGAGAAAAACCAACATGGCCCGAGGAAGGGGGGTACGTTTAAATGTGGTAGATGTTCTCAGTGTCCATATATTATGGACACTGATAGGATAAAACTCAAAAATTTTAGTTATATAACAAATAATAAGAAAATGTATTGCTATACTAAGGGAGCGGCCATTATTGCAGTTTGTAAAATATACCAAAATTAATATGTGGGGAAAACAAAAAATGCACTCAGGCTTAAAATTTATCAGCACTTGTATGATATTAAGCAGATGAATAGAAATGATGCATTGTATAAACATGTCAGTAATCAGCCAACATACGCTCCGCAAGGATGGCGTGCAGGGTCAAAGCAACAATGTAAACCACCAATGACCAGCAAAAAATGATAGTGAACACGCAGTGATGAAGAAATAATGATCATTTATTATTAATTCCTCCAAATCCAGACAGGTTTCGGCTATTCAGCCTTTATCAATGAATACAATAAAGTTTTTTTGAATTAAATGTAGCAGCCTGCATTTATACTAGTCTCTAATTACCTGGAAGCAATATTACAGCACCACCCAGTGGCTGGAGTAACAAAGTGCATGTTCCTTCTTGGTTAAAGCATATGACCAGTGACATAAAAATGCCAGAGGTGTAAATATTAAGTCATATTTTTAAAGATAAAAATCAAAGCTCTGGAAGTAAGCCATTATATGAACATACATATTACAAGGTAATAGACCAATACCATAGCCAATATTTCTGAATGCATATCATAGTATAAAAAAGCAGAAAATATATACCACTAGTATATATATATATATATATATATATATATATATATATATATATATTTTTTTTTTTTTTTTTTGAAGGGTGATAACCACAAGTTCAAAAGAACTAAATAATAATGAACCAAGTACTGATCATATAATATATTACAAAATAAGGCCAAAAGAATATAGTGGCCTCATTCTCAGTAATCAGCCAAACCATACTTTTAGGTTTTTTTATATTAGAACAAGTTGATCTGGGCCCCCGAGGAGGATCTGTAGATGACTATTTAGAATTTATTGAACTGAAATGGCAAATTAAGTTGAATGCCTGTCACCCCCCCCCCCACCCAGGTCTTAATGACAGAATTTCTCTGGCCTCGCTTTTGAGATTAAAATATATGTTTATGCTATGACAGTTATGTAATATACTGTAACTTTTCATTCTCATATATCATTTATTCATTTTTATATATTAGCTATCTATGTAAAGTGTTTTATTAGATACTATTATATTATTTCCTATGTGTATACAGTATGCAATATACACATAGGTTATCGGGTTGCTTTGTTACGGAAGTTTTTTTACCCTAGTTAATCAGTAGGAGGTGATGTAGAGTCAGTCAGTTAGTTGATTGGCTTGAAGCACTATTTTAAACTTGGTTAGCCAGCAATTCTACATTCTGAAGAAGTCAAACACCTGACAAAAGCGCTTAATTCTTTGTTTGCTGGTTTTGTTTATTTCCTTGAGTTTATGTACCAGTAATCATGTTTGTATTGTTGGACTATCTGGAGATTTGTCTGTTAAATTTGTGAGATATTCGCTAACAAATCGTAGCACTTGTATGTATTGGGACTTAGCATAAAAACTTTTTTTATATACATCAAGGTTCCGTCCTTTGTGCAGCACCACATCCGAAGTTTTACTTTGTTTGTGTTTGCCTGGATCATTTTTTTCTAAGATTGAATGTACTTATGATGAGAGGCAGCAGTACCTGCATAATGTGGGGTAACCTGTAGGCGGGTATGGTAAGAGGTGAGGAGAGAAAGTGTAAGTAGTACAATTATGGAAGTAATATGTACTAGTAACATGTTAATAAGATGAGTGGATTGTAGTTTTTGTGCAAGGTAGGGTTTGGGAGTGATAGTTGGTGTATCACTGATAGGAGGAGTAGTAGAGTGGAGTTAATTAAGGGAGGGGCTTAAGAGGACAGTTGGATGATATGGGTAGATGTACATGATTGGGTGGGTGGGAGGTGTGGCTATGTGTAAAGATAAATGTAGCTGTAGTGAGGGTGTGTGGAAATTGGGTGTAGGGTAGGGGAGCAAAGTGAGCCCGAGCGTAGCGAGGGTGAATGAAGCAGGGCTACACCGGCTGGATGGATGAGCAAAGAGAGGAATGCACACAAAAAACAATCAGTGGAGAAGGTAGGTGTGTAGAGAAGTATTAGGATTGTTAGAAGATACGGGCAGAAAAGGTAGGGAGAGCTTAGGGGTGGTAGTAAGTATAAGTAGTGAATGAGTTTTGATAGAAAAGCAAGTAAGATTATTATGAGAAAGAGAGGTGTAAGGTAGGTTCTGGTTGGTTGCCAACTACAGCGCTAATGGCAGGTAAGAAATACAAGATTTATTTGCAGTCTCAAGGTAATGTTAGAGTCAGTGAGGCCTGTGGCTATCCTTTGTGGTAGATGCCTGCTGTTAACGAGTGAGCTGGTGGGGAACCATGAAGTGGCCTGCCGAGCTGGGTATTTCCAGGCTGTTTTCCACACCCCGATATCAACTAAATTTATAAAGATTAAAAGAGATGATGTTTCGACCAACTTCTATTCCCTCAAACCTACCCTACCTTCTTAAAAAAATAATACATATCTAAAATTAAAATTAAAACTAAAATAAAGCAGTTTTCTAAATCTGTGGCATGATGTTTTGCATGAGACATAGATTATATATGTAGTTGAGGGGAAGACATAGATGCTGTCTACACTGATATGTGAACAAGGGGTTTATGTTGTCAGATCCAGGAGAGATGTCATTGGAAATATTTGTAAGTAGAATAGAGACTTCTTTTAAACTTTAACAGTTTAGCACCTAAATGTATGCTTTATGATATGTGCTTTAAGTTCTAAATAAAACAAAAAATGTTTTAATATAAGATGTTGACTAACTCAATACTTTTAACTGAGTTATGTAATCACAAACATGCTATTAGATATTTAAGAATGTATTATATATAGTGGTATAATTTATACTAGTGTTTGATAGTATAGTAAATAAAATGATTTGTATAAGCTTAGATTTTCTGTAGAAGCTCAGTTTTACAGTTATTGAAATAGTTTAGCTTAGTTACTTTCCAATTAAGCAAAGGCTTTAGTGGATCCCTGTATAGTAGCAGTAGTAGTAATAACATTTTACAGTGCTTTCCATGTTAACTTTATATTTTCCTAATCTGATGTCCAAATAAGTCAAGCTTGATGAAAATGATTGAACTTTCTAAGGTAAGAGTAGATAAGGCACCACTGCATAATGAGTTTAAAGGTAAAAATATTTTAAATCAAACACATGGTGAAGTCATTAAACATATTGTCCATTAATAGTAATGAACTAAATTATGGCCAGAAAAGATATAGTATAAGTTAATATTTGGGTATTTCTGTGAAACACTAACATCCTGATAGCTGATGAACTAAAATTATGAAAAAAAAATGCTCAAAACATGGACGGGCGAAGAAATCAATTTTAAATGTTTTTTAGCAGGGTGCAAGACCCCACACCCAAACTTCTATGTACTAACACCGTGATCACACCAATTTGAAGATGGGAGAAATCTCCCAAAACAAGGAATAATTGCTAGAGCACACGAAAAAAACTGTGCTGGCAATGATTTCCTATGGAAAACAGCATTCAACATTATGCCTTTCATCTTT
Organism: Protopterus annectens; assembly: GCF_019279795.1. Lineage (NCBI taxonomy): Eukaryota > Metazoa > Chordata > Ceratodontiformes > Protopteridae > Protopterus > Protopterus annectens. The sequence continues at coordinate 1,499,190,564 of NC_056746.1, forward strand.
TTTTCTTTGTGTAACTGACGCTCAAGCAATTTCACCTTGAGCAACTAAATACCTACAAACAAACAACGCTAATGATGTAATTATACAGGAAACACATATAACTGAGAAAGAGATAGATTCATTATGGACCATTATGAAATGGGTTCCTATCAGTTCGTCGAAACTTCAGCAGTTTGAACACCATATGTTTGAACTGTGAAATTCGAAAACTGATTATCGCGAAGCTGCAGAACACCGAATTCTTTCCCAAGGAAAGAATTCGGTGGGCCATTTCTGTGGCTTCATGATTTTCAGCACTGTGGTGGAAAGTCACGGGTCAGGTTCAGGTAACTGTGCGATTGTGTGGACGTTAGGGTTAGGGCACGGGGTAGGTGAGTTAGGGTTAGGGCGCGGTTGAGGTGGGTGTGCAATAGTGACAGACTTTAGGGTTAGGGTGGGATAGGTAAGTTAGGGTTAGGGCATGGGTCAGGTGAGTGTGCGATAGTGATGGACCTTAGGGTTAGGGTTTGGGTTAAGGTAAGTGGATAGATAGTAGTGTATGTACAGTTTAGTGTAGGGTTAGATGTAGGATTTTAAGTGTGTGTGGATTGCTGTTTTTTTGGTGTGCTTGTGTTGTGCGTGTGTTTCTTGGAACAGTTATTTTTTTCCCTGGGAAAAAAAATCGCTGTTCTAAGCCTTCGATGGTTTTGCAGTTCAAGGTTAGAAGTTCAAACATATGGTGTTCAAACTTCTGCCGTTTCGTCGAAGTGATATATACCCTTATGAAACATTAACTGAATCCTATTATAAATCCAAATGCTGAGGTACATTAATATTGTGGAATGCCAAGAGAGAGATTTACTTATAGTGATATAAGTGGAATGTTTTTATGCTAGTTCTTGAATAGCAAAATAGAAGATATGCACTAGCAAGTGCTTATTGGATACCTGGTCGTTGTGCTAAATAGGAAAGAAAACATCTTGAAACTTTACTGAATCATATAAAAGCAAGTGACATTTTAGAGAGAGGAGATTTTAATTATGCACTTAATATGACTGACACAAGTGCAGTTAAATTCTCTAGAATATCTGCTATAGATAAAGCTTTTTTTAATTCATCGAAAAGGTTATATTAATAGATTTGTATAGAAGAAAAAAAGAAAACTCTATAAAATTCAATAATTATTCATATATCTTTGGTAGTAAGCCTACAGTAGACAGAATGCTTATATCTGTGGACCCAATTGAGTAAGTTAGTACATTTAAAATAATAACATGTCACATATTAGATCATAATTGTTAACATTTACATTAATGTCAAATAATAAGCTACCAATATGGTAGAGAATGTCATTATATGTTATTAAAATGGAAGAATTTAACCAATGGCTACTAGAAAGAATAAAATTTTATTTGAATTTAATGAGAAAGAGGAATGAAGAAATTGGTAGAAATACACTATGGGATAATTTAAAATCTTATATGTCTAAGAAAATTACACACTATATATAAACTTTAAAATATTTAATGCATGAGAGAATTGTAGATTGCATAGGAAACAAATGCAAGGAATAGAATAATGAGTTAATATACAGCAAAAATATATATTGCAGAAAAAATGTGAAAAGGAAAAAAATATTTTTAAACATAGTGAAAACCCTAAATAAATATAAACAAATACCTTGTCATAAAAAGGGAATAATATGGATAACAGAAACTCATATCATGTACTATTAATCCCTGACAATTGCTTAAATTGGACAGTGGGTCAAAATATTAATTAAATATAATCAGGTTAGTACTATTAGGGGGTGATAGAGTAACAGATGTAAAACAGACAGGCAATGTAATTGAGGATTTTCAAAAATATTATGAAAGTATCCGTGAACTAAATGAAATATCATATTGCCAGAAAATAAACAAATATGGCCTTTTTGGGCAGTACTATATATAAGAGATTATTTACAAATGCTAAAGATCAATTAACAAATAAGATAGGTAAAGTAGAAGTTATGCAACAAATAAAGAAATTAAAAAAGAAAAAAGCTCCAGGAATAGATGGATTAATTCTGTGAATTTATAAGTTGTTTCCAACTAAAGTTATTCTATTAATAACAAATGTATTCATTAATGTACAAGATAAAGATTATATTCCGCGATCCTGGAGATATTCCAAAATAACATCAATATTAAAAGCAGACAAAGATCCTATTAACTACTCATGTTATCATTGCATCACATTATTAAATGTAAATTATAACATTTTTACTTCTGTATATGCTGGCAGAATAATAAGTACAAGTTCACACTCAATATATGAAGATCAAGTAAGAGTCATTGTTGATATACAAACTGAAAAATAAGACTAATGGACAGTAAAAAACAAAAATAAAGAAATTGCAATGTTTAGTTTAAGCATAGAAAAAGCTTTTGATATCTTAAATTGGGATTATTTATGCATGTAATTAAAATAACTTTCCTCAAGCATTCATAAAATTATTGCAGGCTTTTTATAATGGTAATAAAGCCTATGCTAAATTAAGCCCTTGTTTCTTAGAAACAATAAACCTTAAAATGGGTATTAGACAATGATGCCCACTATATGCATAGAACCACTGACTAATATTTAAGATGTAATACAGATATAAAGGAGTTTAAGATAAACACTTGCTGCACATCAACAATACTAGACTTCATAGAAGATATTTTATTAACACTTACTCATATAGAATCATCATTTAAAATAGTAAAGAATAAAATTAAAAATTGAGTTCTATAAAGTGCAACATTAATAAAACAAAATGTATGATTATGCTCCCAAAAATGAATTGTACATATTTTTGAAAGAAAAATATAGTAAAGATATTGAAGAAAAATAAATTACTTAGGAATAATCCTAGCATTAGTTATAAAAAAAATAATAGAAATAAACAAATAAAATAGTGCAGGAGCTAAATCAATATACAAACAAATAGAACAGAATTTTTTTTATATATTTATACACAGATTTTTGCTGAGTAAAATGATATTATGTGTTACAATTTTTGAAACAATAGCTTTAATGGACACTAAACCTCAGATTAAGATAATAGAAATCTCCCAGAACAAGTGAGTTATTGTTGACATACACTTGAACTCACGCCAGCAATGTTTTCACATGGGAAACAGCATTTAGTGTTGTACCTTTCATCTTTTTTTTTTTTATGCTACTAATGCTATAGGAATCTTACTTTGAGCATATATAGGAGAACCAGTAGGAATAGGGAACATAGAAAATAACAGAATTTACTTTAAAAGAAAAAATAATGTTAACATGTATTGTGTTCTTCAGCTTGATTATTTTGGAGAATATACATGGAAATTCTTAAATAGCTAAAATCACAATAAAATAAATAAAAAATAAAAATGAAAACAAAAAGCAGTTGTATATGCTGGAGATGTATAGAAAATATAGATACAGATAGAGTATATTTTTGTTCAATGTACAGAATGTGGAACTTATTGGGAACAAATGCAATCATTTAGCCAAGCATTATAGACAGGTAACTTTATGATTTTATATAATATTTATATACCAACAAGTTCAGATTTTGATAATTACTCATTGACAATATTAGCTATATTAGCTAAAACAAGAAGAATAATAGCAAGAAAAGGGCTAAAAGAAGCAGAACTTAAATATATAGAATATGTATTGTTCCTTTGTGAAGTTTATGATAAAGAATTTGGAATAATAGACTGGAAAATAAATAGAAAAAAATCCAAATCTGACCAAAATAACAATTCTGAAAATATATAACAATGGTGCCACATTAAAATGATTGAGTGATGGATGTAATGTTTTCTACAGAGTAATTTTTTTTCTGATGGAGGACATGTACATATTGTGAATAGTTATGTCTTAGTTCAATAGTTCATAAGTAGTGTTTCAACAGAAATATGAATGAGGCTTATGAAAATTGTAATAACTCTATTATATATTTATTGTTACATGGTGATGACAAACATAGACGCATAATTGTTTCAATTAATAAAAAAAACTTCATCTTGCAAAATGAAACTGACAGATCTGGATATATACGCTGTTAATATCCAAAATTACTTTTACTGTGGCTAAATCTACTTTAAAATTTTGAAAAATTATTTAATGGTTAAGTAAAAACTTTAAGTTGTTGTTGTTGTGTCTTTCAGCTTTTCCCAGTTAGGGGTCGCCACAGCGGAACTCCGGTCTGCTAATGATTGGTAGTTGATTTTTACGTGCTGAGTTACCAGCCCTGATGCACAACCTTCAACGAAGGTATGCCCGTTCACGCATGTCTCCACGCAGAAGATGCTCTAGCTGAGAATCGAACCGGACAGCTGCGAGGCGACTTTAAGTAATATGTATTAAATGTTAGATTGCAAAAGTACAATTCTATTACAAAAAATGTAGCAGTCCCTCCATAGTTCCATGAAATTTATACAAATTAGCAAGATGTATAAAAATGAATGCTAAACAAAGTCAAATAAAATGTGTTGTCAGCAACAGGAATAAAAATAGTAGCTATAAAATTATCTTAGACCTATAGAGTGGCAAGAATTTCATAATTTTATTAAGGAGTAAGAGGCTAAAGAAAGGGTGCTCTATGTATTTATTGTCCCAGTTTTAAAACTGACATCTATGTTGACTATAATCCTTATAGACTCAAGTCATTATTAAACATAGACCATAAATGTTCATGCCAGTTTCACCTATAGAAGCAAAGATTTTATCAACAGCTTAATTATTTATGAGCATACATGATTCAGTAAACAAGTCATAATTTTGATCATGCTAATTATAAAAAAGTATTTAGCTGTCATCACATTGGTTATAATAAATTGTTCAACTCTTCTAAACAATCCTGTCTTTTTCAACCTTTATAACTTAAACATATTTTCCAATGTTATAACTGCCAATTTTAAATTGTGTAGTAATTCAGTTCACGTGAGTTAAAGTTGTATCCTTATCTCAAAGAATCAATTTTCTAAAGGTACAGAATAAGGTTGTAGTCTAGCCCCTTTGTTATTTACTCTAGCTATAGAAGTACTAGCTCATGCCATTAGACAACATAACAATATAAAAATGTATTAAAAATGAAATGAGTATATAGTTTCTTTGTTTAAGATGTACTGTTTACTATAACCAATATTAAGATTCCATTATTGTTGCAGATAACCTATTTGTAACATTTTGTTTCATGTATTATCTAAACTTTAACCTTAGTCGAAGTAAAATGTTACTAATTAATGAACTTTTAGAAAATTGTATAAAAATATAAAATTATAATAGTCAAGTAAAGAAATAAAGTAGCCTAATGGTTAAGGTGTTTGCCTTAAAAACACAAGGTGCAGGGTTTGAGGCTCACAAGGGATAATTGGCTAGGCTTAAAATGTCTCGCAAGGGCAGTTAGCTTAGTACTAATCTATGAATCTATCTATGAACCTATTTAAATTCAGTTATTAAATTAAACTTTAATAATTTTATTAAAATGTCAAGGATTTAATAACTAATTCATCAAAATTATCTTTCATCATTGAACACAAATTGCAAGCAATTAAAATAATTCCTTTACCAAAGGTAAGTAAATTAAATTAAGAAAACATGTGTTTTTATGTTCTCTTAAAACAAGAATATCTATTGTGAGTAATATAAAATATTGGAATAAATAGATGAGATTTCCTATCTTGAAATCTATGCTTCAGATTCATTTGTAAAAGTAGTAATTTATCTAATTGATGCATCAAATGTTATAGTATAAAGACTATTTATGTTTCCTTTAGTAATAACAATACATTTAAGATCAATTATTCCCAATTTAACTTAATCGCTGATAAACTAGTTATCCCTAAGTATACTGAATTTTCAGTTTCTTCCCAGACAAATGATAGATAAGTTAATACTATGATTCTTTCTTAAAAGTTATATACTTTTTCCTTTTGTGTTATACTTTGAAGGTTATTAACTTGGTATATAGTAATAAAATCAATAGAGGGTAAAGGACTGCTTTTTGAGGTAACTATACAAACAATACAGAAAATATTGTTGATTAGAAATGCAAACCACGTTTAATATAAATAGTAATAAATTTGCAAGAAATAAAAAAAATGACACTAAAGCTCCAAGAAATCCCAGCTTCAGAAAAAAAGGCAACTGCCTTAAAATGGTTTCTTTTCATTTTAAATAAGTATTTTAATTATAAATGTCAGTTTTCTGTTATCTATAAGATTTTATTGGAGAATGCAGCTAATAGTCCTCAAAGTGTTTCTAATTCTGTGTTCAGTTCTTTTCATCCTAATTTAATAACCCCAAATTCTTTCAACACAGAAAATTGTGTTCACCATAATTTAATAAATACTGAGAAAAATATTACATATGCATCATTGTGAGGACTGCTTCTTATCCTTTCATCAAAATTATTTACAATGAGGCTTAACCATAGAACTTTTTAAACTCCCTATATAAGAGACAGCTGTTAAAAAAGATTAAGAATGTTAGATATATAAAAAGTGTTAAATATTGAATGTGATTTAACTTTAAAAATAGATTGGATATTCATTTGAACAATTTGGTTTAGTTGCTTTCACAATACAGAACACTTGTTTTTTATGTCCATTTCAACTTGTCTGAAAAGTCATCAAATCCACTACTATAAGCAAATTTGACAGCAGCTATACAGATTGTTACTGGAAATGCCTTTTACAAATGGCAAGTGTAAAAAAAAGCTATAACAGTTAATGCTGTTAAATTCTTTAAAATGTTTAAACGAGCTTTATCAGATCTTCTTAAATAATCAATGGCTTGCGTCATCTTGTTTCATCCAAAGTTTTGTACAACTAGAAATTAGAATAAAACTTTTTAACTACTCTTCTTGAATTCTTAGTTACAGTTAGCAATATATGTAATAAGTAAATTAACACTCTCTCAGGGGTTCATTAAAGGATCTAGCACAAGCCATACAGCTTGTGCTGAAAAGCCCCCCCCCCCATCTCACAATGTGCCCATTTGAAATTCAGAGACATGTTTACCATGAAGGGGTAAGACCTCTTTACTGGCTAATTAGCATATCACAGAATCACATTTATTACCACAGCATGCATGATCATTGCTGATCTGCAGGTCATGGTAGTGCACTACTGCTCATGTAGGTGTTGGCATTCTCCCCAGCCACACTCCCACACACAAGAACATACAACATGAACACAAATGCACACAACACAGTCCTAGTACCTGTTACTAAACTATGTGTCCTCAAGTGGTTCCTCCACCCCCCCATCCCCCCATAATATCTGAAGTACCATTACAGCACATATCTGTTAGGACCTGGTGGTTCAGTCTGTCCCACCACCCACTGATGCCTGTACTGTTGTTGGTGCCGGCTTGGCTTGTCGCTTTACTCCTTGATTTTTTCCTGCTGTCTAGTGGTTGCCCCAACCCTCTGATCCCCAGTGTGATGTTGATGTTGCTATGGTGCTTCAATATATGTTATCCCTGGTATTTTCTTGTACACCCCCATGTTCCCTGCTATGATACTGGTGCTATCACAACACTTCAGTATATATTATTACAGGTGTCTAGTGGTTTCACCACTTCTAATCCCCATTGTGATGGTAGTGCCATTAAGGGACATTAACAGTAATCCCTTGTGTGTAGTGCTTCCCCCACCCCATGATAACTGTGATGTTGATGGTGGCAGTACAGCACTTTAAGAATAACCCAGGTGGTCTAGTGTATCCCCCCACCACCATCCACATAGGTGCTGGTATAGCACTGCCATGTAGGTTAATCCATGTTGGTCTAGTGCTTCTCACAACCCTGATCCCCACACCATGGTCATGGTATGTAGTTAAACATGACCTTTTGGGCATGTTCAATAACAAGATGTGATGAGACTGACTGTGCTGATCTTCACGGCTGAGCAATTTCTTGAATTGCTGTTCAATGTAAATAACTTTCTAGAGGCAAGTTAGAATTCAGCACTGCTGTAGCACCTGCCCTTCACAATGCTGCTCCACATCATGATACAGGACAGTGCATCCCAATGTTAGGGTGTTTGCTGAATCAGGAAAAGTGATGGTGATGTGTATATAGAGGTGTATACACCACTGTACCTTAATGTATGCCATTATCTGTCTTTGCAATCTAACCAAGAAGTGGTTAATTTTAAATGTTGACCAAAATTGGGTTTTATTTGTAGAACTGTTAGAAAAACAATGTACTGATTATATGGTGATGCTTAATTACCTGTGGATGACTATTTCTATTTAATAGGGTAATTATTATTTCTTTTTATGACTTTTCCTGTTGCTAATAACTTATTTTTCTGTACTTTTCTGTAAAAGTGACCTTAGACTGTATTAAGATGATATAAATTCATTATATTTTGATTATTATTTTTTATTTCAAAACAGATTATATACCTTTATATTTTTTCAATTGGTTCACTAAGTTATTGCTAAAAATGTATTGAGTGTTAATTTTAATATAAAATTAATTGAAAATTTAGTAAAGTACTTATTGCCAAAAAGCTTCTGAAAACTTTGTGATGGCATATAGTCTTTATTTTAAAATGTGTTTTATCTTTTTATTGACAGGTGTTGTGTTACTACTATTCTCAGTTTTCACTTAATATAGTTTGCATTGGCACTGTGTATCTTCACTGGGGAAAAAGATGGGTGAGATGTCTGTTTTCAACATTTCATTACTTGCATTTTGAGTTGTGAAGTGATATTTAGATATTTCTTTTGCAGGGTCTGTTTTTTATACTGATGTTGGTGCTCATCTTTTTGTAGCTTTTAAGATATTCTACTATGAAATTCTGACTTCCTGAAAGTTGACATTTCAACAGAACTAAAAAAAAAAACAAATGCCCAGAAACCAAAAGGGCAAAAATGCCCCAGTCACTGCTATTTGCAAGGGAGACAAGCCACCCTGGGCCCTTCAATGTGGGGATCATGCCAGTTCCCCAAACTTAAATCACCCAACTCCATTGTCTCACCAATTTGGAGAAGGGAGAAATCACACTAAAAAGTAAATCATTGCTGGTGCTCAGAAATTGCACCAGCAATGATTTTGTATAGAGAAAAGTGTTCAGCCTTATGCCGATCAGCAATTTCTCCTCCAAAAAATGCATAGGAAAGACCTTTTAAAAATATTTTCTCTATTTTGTTCTATTCTGTTTTTAGTGTATTTTAGTAATTACATTTCCATTTCTAGCATTGTATTTTTTATCAATGTATGTATGTGTGCAGTGAGGATGTTTAAGTTGGTTTTGCTCGACGTGGGATGCATAGAATAAACTTTATTTATTTATTTATTTGACATTTGTTGACCGGGATAGTCTGACTGGGACAGAGCCCATTTTCAGCGGAGGCCCAGGGAGAAAAGCTCCAGTATGCAGTAAAAAATACAGGAATTCAAATATTCAGCAATTTACACAATAATCAATAAAATAATACACGAATAGTTGAACACAAATTTTGCTAAATACACAAATAGAGTAATGATAGTTAATTTCATTAAAATAGGAAGGACAGTGAGAGTTATAATACTGATACAGTTAGATGACAGATTAAAATTGTAATGGCATTAGAGCAGATAGAGGGTAGTTGAGGGTGATGTAAGCAGGATAAGTGAGGGGGGAGTGGGATTTAGAAAGGAGACAGCAGAAATATGGAAGAGTGGTGATAATGAGTTGATAGGCAATAGTGAGTTCTAGTATGAAATAGGTGACCTGCGAGGAGTTGGGAAAGGTAAAATACATACTGTCAAGAGTTAGGTAGGAGAGAGCAGGTCATGAGGTAAAAGGTAAGTGGGGGCTGGAAGATGTGAGGAGAAGAGAGGGTTTGATAGGTGATAGGGAGGGAGGAAGAGATGAATACTAAGCTGATGAAGGGAAGGTGAGAGAGGTATGAAGAGACCAAAATGCATACTAGGTTAAAGGGGCGAGGTTACAGGGGCAAGTAGTGAGGTGGGTAAGGTAGTGTTTAAGAGATATTTTGAAAGTAAGAGCCTGGGATATACTTCTTAGAGTCAAGGGAAGCTTGTTCCAGAGGATGGCTGGAGAGTTTGGGGATGTGGGGGGAGATTCGGAGGGTTTGTATGGGGCACTGATCACTGATGGATTCAGGTAATATGTCAGTATGAAGGTAGAGTTTGGGATTGGTAACAAGGATCCAGTCAATGATAGAGCTTTAGTTGGTGGATTTGTTAAGGAATGTAGGAGAGGATATGAGCTGGGTGAAACCATATAGGTTTATGCTGGTGGAAGATGAGTTACTGGTAAGGGTAAGCCAATTGATATTAACATCACCCACAGTATAATGGTTTCACTGGGGATGTGGTCAGATAACCAGTTAAGAATCTGTTTTAGTATGGGTATGTTGTCACCAGGTGGTATGTAGATGGTGGCAACTGCTATGGTCTTGTGGGGATTGGGTTTAAAGTTGGCTATTAGAAGCTCAGCAGGGAAGAAGGTGGGAGGGAGGTGGATTAGGTGGGGGGTTAGGGTTAGGAAGTTGGAATACAGAATAGCAACACCAGCTCATTTCTTATGGAGAATGTTGTATCCTGCGGGAAGGAATTCTTTGTCAGAAATATGAGGTTTAAGCCAGGTCTCTGAAAGAGTGACTATGTTGGGAGAGTACTGAGTTATCAAAGAGTGAAATTCTGTAATTTTGTTAAGGATACTGTGGATATTGATGGAGAGGAAAGAGAGATGCTTAGGAGGAAACTTGCCAGCATTTGGGGGAGTGTGTGTAGTAGTGGAAAGAGCAGTCTGCTTAGCTTGGATCTATATTACCAAAGCGAATATTCCCGAATACCTAAACCTTGACACCTATACCGCAAACTGCGAAAATCCCGAACGCACTAAACCGCGAAAAAAAAATATCGAACTGTCATAGTCGGCCAACCCCACCACCCGCTACATACTACCTACCCAAAGAAAATAAATAAACCACACACATACACTTACCAAACCCTACTTAAGGTAAAGCACCAAAAGCCTACCTCTAACGCTACACTAAACCCCACATACACAACTAACTATGCACTATCCTTAACCCCTCCCTAACCCTAAGGTCCGTAACTACTGCACATGTCCCCAACACACATACACCCAAACAAAATAAATAATCCACATACATAAATTTAACAAAACCTTACCTCCAACACTACACTAAACTGCACATACACAACTGTCTATGCACTATCCTTAACCCCTCCCTAACCCTAAGGTCCGTAACTACCACACACTTCCCCTACAGACATACACCCAAACAAAATAAACAATACACATACATACACTTAAATAACCGTACATCTAACACTACACTAAACCTTACATACATTACCTATCTATACACTTACCTTAACCCAAATCCTAACACAAAAGTCCTACCTATCGCACACTTAACTTACGGAGCTATACCACAGACGGGCCAACCAAAACAATTCGACATTTCAGAATTTGTGGTTTTGTACGTTCAGGATTTCCATACTTCGCGCAATACATGTTGACGTCTTCGTATTCGCTCATACAGTTTTTCACTTTAGTAATATAGACCCACTTAGCTTGAGGCCAGGGTTTGAGTGAATGTCACCCAGAGAGTAGGAAAGTGTAAGATGAATGAGAGATAGGATATAAGTGAGTATGGGTTGATTAATTTCAGTTTTATATGGTTAAGTGTGGGAGTTGTGGGAGGTAGTTTAATTTTAGGTAAGTGGAATTCAGATAAGGAAAAGAGTGAGGGTGATATAGTGAAGAAGTAGTGTGTTTGGAGTGAGTAGTGTAGTAAGAGGAAGTTGGGGAATTAGGATGGAGAGTGAGATGAATGTGGAAAGAAGTAAGATGAAAGGAGAACAGTAGAAGGAGGGATAATAATACTGGGAGTAGAGAGGGGGAGAGAACAGAAGAGGTCATGATAGTGTGGAAAGTAGTGAGATGTTAGTAGAGGTAATAAGGTTACAAAGATAGAGTGAAGAAGAGAGTGTGAGCTTGAGAAAAATGTGAAGGTGGATGAAATATAAATGGAAGTGATAAAGTAAGTGTAAGAGGTTGGTGAGGAGGAAAGAGTGAGAGGTAAGGAGAGGTTAGGGTTATAAGAAGAAGTCAGTGTAGGAGGGGTAAGGGTGGTGCTAAGTAGGAGGAGTGTGTTTAGATTGGATAAAGAGCAGGAGGTGAGGTAGTATTAGTATATTGTATGGGGAGGGTTCTAATGGGAGGAGAGCGTTTTAATTGGAGAAACAAAGCAGAAAGTGACAGTGGGAGGAAGAGTGGGTGTGGTGTTTAGTTATAAAGGATATTGATGTGGGTGTGGCATTTAGCTATAAAGGAAATTGATATTGGGGTGTGTGGGAATGGTGGTAGGGTAGGGTAGCAAATTGAGCCAGAGTGTAGCAAGGGCGAACAGAGCAGGGTAGGCTCGGATACAGCAGATAGTCAGATATTAGAAAAACAATGTTTAATACAGCCGAAAGAGCTGGGTGAGCTGTCGTAATGTTCTAAAGAGGAGAGTAAAAAGGTACAGTGAGAAAGCAGGCTAGCAGAGTACAGCAGGACAGGTCTAAAGGGTGAGACTAGGTGTGTAAGACAGAGGAGAATGACTGGGAGTCAGAAGGGTTGGGGGGAGAAGATAGTAGGGATAGCAAATGAAAATCAGTTAAATAAGTGGAGAGTTGAAAACTAAGGTCAGTGAGGAGGATAAGTAAGTGGTGAGAAACTGTAAGGGAGGCTTGTTGGGTTACAGGAATGTCTGGGATGGGTGGAGGCAGAGGTCTGATTCAGGGGTGTGCAGGTAGCCTTACAAACATCAAAGATAAATGCAGCTTGAAATATTTATCTACTGCATGTACTTCACTGAGGTGGAAGAGTGTAGAGTTGGGTCCTGTAAACTTTCAAGTAGAACTTTTTTCTAAGTGGGAAATGGGGGGGGTGATAACTTGCTTTGCCAATAGTGAGCAGGAAAGGCTTCCAACCTAAAAAAGAGAGAGGAATGACAGGCAAATGTAAGTATAAGAGGAATATAAATGCAGAGGATGAGAAGGGGGAAGAGTCAGGAATAGAGGCATAGGTAAGTCAGGAGAACAGGGCAAAAGAAGGAGGGGGGTTAATCAGAAACTAGATGGAGATAGAGATTAGTAGGAAGGGTTGAGGGAAAAGCAGGAGTGGAGAGGTGCAGGAGTGGAGAGGAGAGGAGTGCATGGCTCGGTCCTGGGACCCCTATTGTTCAGCATATACTTCTCAGAAGTACAGGCAAACACAAGAGGACTATGGCTAACCAAGTTCGCTGATGACTGCAAACTGAGAGCCATAGACTCTCCAGCTGACACGGACATCCTCCAAAAAGGCCTTACTGAGACGGACACCTGGTGTCAAAGTCATGGCCTCAAGCTAAATGCCAAAAAATGCACAGTCATCCCATTTGGGAAAAACAAAGCACCCACAAATTACCACATAGGTGGCAGCCCCCTTAATACAGAAGAGGTAATAAGAGATCTGGGGACCCATGTAGATAGTAATCTCTCCTTTGACAATCATATTGCCAAAGCAGTTAGGAAATCCTTCTATGTGACCCATCTAATTACTAAAGGGTTCACATCTAGAAATAAAGAGGTTATAGTACCCCTCTACTCATCACTCATTAGACCTATCATAGAGTACAATGCCCCATTTGGGATGTACCTCGCAAGACACTTCCAACAGCTGGAAAGACCACAAAAGTACCTCACCAAGAGGATTACTGGCCTCAAACATATGTCCTATGCAGCCCGACTGAAAAAACTCTGGCTGTACTCAGTGGCATATCCCTTATTCAGAGGTGATCTCTGCCTGACTTACAAAGCCATGTCCAACTCAGAATTGATGGACATGCTCCATCTAAAGAAATCCAAGTCACTATGAGTCACGTGCTCTAGTGAGCTAAACCTCACCACAACAATAAATAGAATATGCTGGAGGGATAGATTCCTGTCACAGAGACTCCCCATGCTTTGGAACAAAATTCCAAATTACATCAGGTAGAGCCCCTCACTAACACTCTTCAAGAGAAACCTTGACGAGTGGATGGATAACAGAAAATACACCCCTGGGATCAGTTCATTGGCTCTGCTTGACAGAGGATCAGTTAATTAATCAATGGGGTGGCGAATGCCGACACACTCTGGCTAGGCTTATAAATGCCCTCTGGCAGATAGCCTAGTACCTACCTATGAACCTATGAGAGAGGTTAGCTGGAGTAAGCAGACAATGTACCACATTCATCAAATGCAGTACAGATAAACAACAAAATCCACTTTAAAAATTGTTACTATCAAATATAGAACAGTTCCAACCACAGCAAATATAGGGAAAATACCATACAAGAACTATAGCCACTACTGTGAGATGCAACCTTACAAGGAAAGTACAATACATGCAGCTAGCTTAAATTAAGAGGTAAGGTGTCTGTCATAAAAGGACAAGAAATCTACAATTCTGCTTCGTATAGAAATGCACATTTTATCTTGGCTGTTATAAAGGTGGCTTACACATAATAGAATAAAAATATAAGTTTTAGGGACTGTTTAAAACATTAGTCAGTAAACAGTTACATAATAAAACAGTAATGCATGTATTAATAGAGCGGCTGCTGAACATGAAAATGTGGTAAACACATTTAAATAAATAACTCACACTCAAGCCACGAGTTTAAAGCCTATGTAAGAAGTAGAAAACCATCAAAGTTGAGTTAGAAACACTAAACATAGGTATGATAACTGCTGTGTGCAATCATTCACTACTTCTGATGAAGCAGATGCTAATATCAGTTAAAAGGCAGTAGCTCGTTGAGCAAGAATCGCAAACCAGGCAATATATTTAAACTAACTTTCGGTACACATTCCGTTAATGCCGTGATTGCACAAGGACTAACGATGCTACAGAAGTGATAATGCCTCTAATGGCCAGACACTCACAAGCTTCTAATTACCAGATAAGTACACATCTGGGTGCCAAAGCAGTAGGACACAGGTGTCAGGTATATTAAATGCAGGAAAATAGCAAGCATTTGAGTAAATGGACAGTACAACGACAAGTTCCAGTGGCAAACCTTCATTAGGATAAAAACCTGACAATAAGCCACTGACTACTGATAAATACAGCAGGTTGTTTTCCAAGTCTGGTCATCAGCAACACAATACATAACAGTTTCAAGATACATTACATAATGAAAAATGCAGAGATATAATACAGTAAGAGGGTACAAACAGATTGGGAAAAATATACCGTTATTAGAACAAAAGTCCTGTATAACAATCCCTATCTACAGACTATAACAGCACTATGTTTAATCATTTATGGCTGTCGCACAACACTGGGAACCAGACCAGTCCATGAGGAGGGCTAGTAGTGATTAAAGATGGTGCAGGACGCCAAGGTAAGGGATTTGTATCCCGCAAGGAATGATGGGTAAGGATGGATAGAGCAAAACATGAATTACATTGTGAAGGAGTACCACAAGGAAAGGATGCTTGACTGTTAGGCCCGAATACAGCAGCTAGCCAGATATTAGAAAAACAATGTGTAATGCAGCAGAAAGAGCTGAGAGAATAGGCTAGCAGCGTACAGCGGGACAGGTGTAAAGGGTGAGACTAGGTGTGTAAGACCATGCAATTTTCAGAAGATAGAATTGAGTTTTTAGACCTCTATATAGAGAGGTTGCAGAATAATTTAATTAACACAGGAGTTTTATCAAAAAAACTGTCACTGTAATTCATTGCTTTTAAGATCTAGTATGCATCCACCCTTTGTCTTTAAGAATATTGTGAAAGGACAAGCTATTAGAGCTTCCAGATTGAATTTCATGGACGAGGGTTTTCATACTGAGATGAATGATTTAAAGTATAGATTATTAAATAGAGGCTATAATGCTGAAGAGATACATTCGAATATAGACATAGTACATAGCTTACGCTCTACTACAGCCATGCCATATTTTGGACCTAGTAGTATTAGCTATATTAAAGATGGTAATAAACGTGAATCATCTATTAAATTTTCTACCTTTTTTTCTTCTGATTATATAGAGATTAGGCAGATTTTGGACAAACATTGGGACATCCTGCAGGTAGATGAAGACATTAAACAGATAGTAGGAGAAACACATAGGTTCCTTTTTAGAAATAAACACAATTTAAAAAGAATGTTATGCTATCCTAAATTTGATAGAAAATCTATGCATATTGGATGCACTAGACCTTGTGGTCACTGCAATTTCTGTTCTTATATAGACAGTAGTACAGAATTTTTACATCCTGATTTACAGAAAGTTTTGAATATAAAAGCAGACGCTAACTGCATGACTCCCCATGTGATATATTTAGCTGTTTGCCAATTATGCTCATCCTTCTATGTTGGAAAGACAAATCGTCCATTCAGGGATAGGATGAGAGAGCATATATATCACATGAGAAAAGGCACATTACATAATGCTCTTGCTAAGCATGTTATGTTACATAATGATACACACAGATTTTTATTTAGGGTACTAAAAGTTATTACTCCGAATGCAAGAGGAGGTGATATTAAGATATATACAGACAGCAAGGAGACAGAATGGATAATTTTATTAAGATCAGATAGAGGACTTGGCCTTAATGATAGGGCCTCGATAAAACCAAAATTGAGACAGCGTAGAAATATTAAATAAGATATGATCAGCCTCTACAGTATATATGTATGATTAATTCTATGTCTATAAGAAAGTTGCCATTAGAAATTGACTACTATATACATCATTATTGTATATGTCTTATATATATAAGTATTTTTGATATTGTTCATTTTGCATATATTGAGCTTATATCCTTATATTTGTATATATATATATATATATATATACATACACATATATAATTACTACGTCTATAAGATAGTCATTACTAGAAATAGATTATATACATACACTATTATAGTATATGTCCCTATATATACAGATATGAGACTTTACATGCATTTCTGACTTTATTTATTCACTCTATATAAATTGAGCATTACATCTGTATATATACTTTTTTATATATATATATATATATATATATATATATATATATATATATATTATATATACATATATTTTATAATGGTTTTATTTGTCCAGTGTATATCATTATATACATTTTATACTATATTATGTTTTAATTTAGTAGGTTAGGTTTAATTATGTTTATCTGTCTCTTTAAATGATGACATCAATGAATAAGGCTAATTGATCAATTGAGAAGATTTTTATATATAATATGTTGAGTTTGGGAGTGAATGTAAGATCTGATGAAGCTACATAGCGAAAGCGCTTATCTTTGATTATAATCTCTCTTATAATAAAGTATTTAATGGTTAAATAACTTGCGTTCTAACTTGCTTTCGCTCAGTTCTGCAACACTTATTTTATTTTATTTATTGACTTTATATTGTTTGAACGAGCATTCACCAGTTGAGCAGCGACCTTTGCTATTTTAATTTTTATTTTATTTATTTTTGTTGCAACACTGGCAACATTCTAACAACTAAGGAAGTCCTGTGTTTTATTGTCTGTGTTTATTTTGCAGATGGATAAAAACATTTCTGTCTTAACCTATTGTATATAAAGGTGTAAATCAATTAAGGGAAGCCTATCTTTAAATAAAAAAGAAAGAGAAAAAGAAAAAAAAATATCTGTGCAGAAGTACAGAGTTGAAAGCAGCTTCCTGAATGAGATGAAGACAGAAGCAGTACTTTGCGTACTTTAAATCCAGCCCTGTAAAGACTGCCATGTCAGGGATTGTTAGGGATGTAGCTTTGGTAAGCTGGTTGACTTTTAACAGCTCTAGAACTTTATTTCGACAGATCACATCAATGCATTTGAGAAAAGTCATACTTAAAGCAGTGATTGTAGTAGAATGTAGATTGTAACATGTTTCATACATTGGAAGCCTTGTCAGCTGGTTTTAAGGATCCGATAGGAATCACTTTGCTGAGGTGGCCAAATAAAAGGTTATCAAATTCTGCTTAAAACTGCATTTTCCCAGACAAGACAGAAAATTTGGAAATGGCCAATTCGTGACAGCTGTTTCTGTCTTTGAGCTATGGAGAGTTAAAGGAAGTATGGAATGTGCATGTACCCCCAAATTAAGGGGGTTGCAGGGGGGCATAACAATTAATGTGCCTTTTTACCTGCACTGTTTCCTTTCAATGAAACTGTGTTTTGCAAAAACAACTTAAAATGGCTTTTGTTTGTTTTTGTTCTGCTCAAATAATTTGCTTGAGCTAGCTGTGTTTTTATGACCTCTGTGCTGTCTGAAACTACCTTCTGCACTTGCGTGGTCTGCAGTCTTAACTCCATTGAACAACGTTCTGCTAATGTTAGTGAACCATGGGTAAAAAAAAACAAAAAAAAAAACAGAGAAAGTATGTCATGTGAAGTAAAAAGCGTGGGTATATTTCTGTTGCAAATCATGCTTTGTTTTTAAAAAGTGTGCATTTCACTTATTTATCTATTTAACTTTGATAACCAAAAGCCTCCCAAAAGTGCATAAGTCCTTAGAAAATCCACTCATGAGGCCCATAGTCTCTGGTAGTGGCTGGGCCACTGAAAACATGTCTATTTTTGTTGAAAATGTTCTGGGACCTATGGTACTAAAGATTCCAACTATTTTAAAGGATACCGTCCAGCTTTTAGATGAATTAGATGTGTATAGAAAGAGTTGTGAGTTATGAGACTGTCTATTAGTATCGATGGATATACAAAGTTTATTTACTTCCATCCCTCATGACTATGGTATCGAAGTGGTTAGACAAGTTATGAGAACAGTGGGTCATGTAGCTAATGATCAGATAACTTTATCTTGCACCTTATTAGAATTGATTTTAAATAGTAATGTGTTCCTGTATAATCAAGACCTTTATTTACAATTATGGGGAGTAGCCATGGGTACGCCGTGTGTGAACTCATACGCAAATTTGGTTGTTTATTATTGGGAGATACAGAATATTTTAATAGTGTTTTCAGCACGCATCTGAAATCCGCTTTGTAGATGATATCCTTTTAATATGGGATGGTGAATTTTCACTTTTATCTGAATTTTGTAACTTATCTGGAGTCAACTACAGAGTTTTTTATGTTCACAGTACA
This sequence comes from Protopterus annectens, assembly GCF_019279795.1. Taxonomy (NCBI): domain Eukaryota; kingdom Metazoa; phylum Chordata; order Ceratodontiformes; family Protopteridae; genus Protopterus; species Protopterus annectens. Next base: position 1,499,209,709 of record NC_056746.1, read on the forward strand.
AGTTTCCACTGAAAAATAGATTTCTTGGATGCTTCTATCCATAAAGATATGGAAGGATGGCTAACTACCACCTTGTTTTGAAAATCCTGCTGGATAGCAGCATGCATCCATACATTCAGCTTTAGGGTACTTCAACCTGTGCAATTAAATGCTAGGAATGGTAATAACAATAATTTTTTTAGAAAGAATAGAATTAAAGTGGATTTTGAGGATGCAGGCACACTATCATCCTGGACTTAACATTGCATTGTGTATTAAGCCTGAGCTAGAAGCTAGGCGTACTAAAAAACATTTCAAGAAGCATTGAGTCATCATCATTTGAATATGTAATTAATTGCCTATGGATGTTTGCTCATTTACGCTAACAATGTTCTCTTAAAAAGGATGCATTTGGTGTATTGTTTTTAAGGATCTGATGAAGCATAGGTGGACCTATGTGAAAGCGCGTATCCATTTTTGTTTTTGCTGCAATAAAAGTTTTGGCTTTTATTTGAAGTGGACTATGTCATTTGTGCTTTTGGACTATTAGTACTATCAGCGCTGTTATACCTTTTCGTTTATGTAGCCGTGGTGGTCTACTTGGCTTTTTTCTACAACTTTGCTAACCATGGTAGTAGACTGATCCAAAAATGACAAATTTCAACCACAGCCTGGATGCATAATAAGAAAATAATAAGGAATATGAATTTAAAGATTGCTAGATAGTGTAAAGATTCCCAATATATGTGTGATTTAAATCATAAAAGAAAATATGTGAATATCAAAACAGTAACCAAATCACAGAAGAAATTCAGTTTCTATGTATATCAAAACAGTAACAGTAAAGATTACCATGATATACACAAAAAAAAATATATATATATATATATATATATATATATATATATATATATATATATATATATATGTGTGTGTGTGTGTGTGTGTGTGTGTGTACACATATATATATATATATATATATATATATATATATATATATATATATATATATATATATATATATATATATATATATATACACACACACACACATATGGGTCTATTTTGATTCACTGAAAACTCATTTCACTGAATCATATTTCACTGAATGTAAGTACCGTTCTGTAAATAAAATGTACATACCGTTTTCCCCATTGTAGTGCGATCCTGGAGTTAGTATATATAGTTAGGGGGTGTGGGGGCATAGCCCCCCACCTACTTAGCTTTTATATTTATGAATATCATTTCACTGAAAGCTAACAATATAAAACCAAGAGTAGGTGGGGGGCTATGCCCCCCACAACCCCCAATACTTCCCCCCTAACTATATATACTAACTCCAGGATCGCACTACAGTGAGGAAAAGGGTATATATGTTTTATTTGCCCGGCAGTACTTACATTCAGTGACATGTGTTTCAGTGAAATGAATTTTCATTGATTTGAGTTTTCAGCGATTTGGTGTGAGTGTTTTGAAATTCAGTGAAATGAGTTTTCAGTGAATCAAACTAGACACACATATATATATATATATATATATATATATATATATATATATATATATATACACACACACACACACACACACACACACACACACACACACACACACACACACACACGAATATAAAATTATATAAGGTATATACATAGTTAAAAAATGAGGTAAAGTGATGCAAAGACAAGTGTCATTTGAACTGAAGGGAAAGTCTTACAGAACAAATTCTAAATTAATTACTTGGGTTATCAGAGGATGAGTGAAGCAGAAGCAGTTTTTTTTAGTCAGCAAATTTTATCAGTCTTTGAATGTTTTGCAGTGAGATATGTTACAAATTTCACAAGGGTTCACATAGGGTAGGACCTAGAAATAAAAACTGAGTTGGAAAATAGTACAGTGGATAGCACTGCCACCACATAGCAAGAGGTCCCCCAGTTCGATTCTCAGCTGGGGTACTTTCTATACAGAGTCTGCATGCTCTCCCTGTATTCACATGGGTTTCTTCTGAGTGCTCCGATTTCCTCCAGCATTCCAAAGACATGCAGACGGTGGATTGGGCACACTATATTGGCCATAGGTGTGAGTGTGAGTGTGTGTTATGGAAGAACTACTGTGGCAGGGCTTGCCACCCAAGAGTGTGAACCTTGGCTCTAGCTGGTTGTCAGTGTGGAAGTGACATCCTGAACCCATGTGCAAAAATGGGAAAAGGGGTTGTGAATGGATGGATTGTGGTTACCAGGGATTTAATAGGATTGTTGGCTATACAGCACTGATGCCTTGGGATTACAATTGGTATGTGGTGTATTTAACTACTACCCTGTGACTAAGGGTTGAGACTGCATTACTGTATATAAGGTTTTGTGTTAAATAGCTAGCCTGTATGGTGAAATCACTGTTTATGATTTTGTTGAGTTTGAAAAGTTAAACTTGATGCTTTACTGGGAACTACTTGGCTCTTTAAAGAGTGATACAGTGATGTTATGTCTTTGGTTAGGGGATGCCAGTGTGACAGATTTTATTAGAGACTGGAGGTTTTTAATTCTTTTTCCGAGTATCAGCTAGAATTGGATGGCATATTTCAAATAATGTATTAAAACAATTTTCAGGGGTGAGGTATTTTGAAATTTTGAGGCATCCATACAATGTAAAGAGAACTTTATCTTCAAAATGTGTAATATGTAGTGACATATTTAAAGCTGGGTCAAGTAAGATGTAGGTTCATATGTTTTTACTAGCCTTATAACCAAAGGAGGCCATAGAAAGGTCAATCACATCACCAGTACTGGTGGCAGACACCAAAATATTTGAATGAAGAGAAGCCTTTAGTGAGTTAGTCATTGAATGTTAGGGGGTATGGTCGAGGTGGCAGTTTGTGTAACTTTCAGTGACTGTCAAAGAACATATTTTTTTTGTCTGTGCTCCATGTTAGCTATTCATTTAGAAGCCAGAGATGTAGCTTGGGAAGTGTGGTTTAAAGGCTTTGTCATGTGTTTTATAGTTAAGGTTTGAGTTATAGACTAGTTCACTAACGTAAAGAATGACATCTTAGATCACTGGGCAGAATGGTAATGAAGCTATTGAAAAGGTTAGGCACCAGAATGTAATTGTTTGTACGGGATGAAAGAAAGTTATTGATTTTTACAGATTTTACATAGAAGGTCCTATGTGCTTGGTAACTGGAGAACTGATCTAAGGTGGAAGATCCAAAGCTGGAAAATGCTAGAGAGTCAAAAAAGACCTTGGTGAGGTCAATAAATATATCATGGAGCCTATGCATCATGTTGGAATAGGTACTGCCCCATATGCTCTTACACACATATTCATGTGCACACACTCACAGACACACAAACACATGCACACTCACACTCGCAGATATCACCACATATACATATACACTCAACGTCACTCCCTTCCCACTCAAGTGACCTCACAGACAAACTCAGCCCTTACACACACACACACACACACACACACACACACACACACACACACACACACACACACACACACACACACATACACACACACACACACACACGCACACACGCACACACACGCACACATGAACACAGACCCATATTCCCCATCCCCTACCTAACATCCTTACTACAAGCATCCAGGTGGACACGCACACTCATACACACATACAGCCCAGTTTGTTCATACCTCTCCAGACCTGAGCTTACACTGTCACATCCACACATACACAAATTCATGCACCCTCTAATACTACCTCTCTTCTGAACTTCACTAAACCTGCAGTGTGTTGTCTCACACTGACTACAACGTGTGACCCCAGCATTTTGTCTGTGTAAATTTTCATGTTTGGTCATGCTAATTTGCACAGCTGAGCTATTCTCTGAATGGCTTAGCAGCAAAAACTGTTTACTGCAAGCATTTCTGTAAGAAAGCATGTGGCTTGTTAGCATTGGCCACTCCCCTGGAGTATCTCAGTATCTTGTAGCACAGTTGGTGTGACTGCCCACTGTGGTGATTCTTCCTGTTGTGGAAAATCATTGTGGTGAGCTAATCTCTGAACTGGAAGGGGTTACTGCGAGGAGTTGGATGCTCACTAATGGGCTTACCACTGGTGGTAACCTGGTGCTAACCCTTCTGAATTCCAGAGAAAGCTGCATAGATGCATAGCAAGGATATATTTTGATTTTCTTTATATCTTACTTGAGTTATCTGAAAAACTAGGTGTTAATACAGTAATATATTTGAACAAATTTTGTTTGTATCATATTATGAAATCAATCAAAACCGTTTCTATGAAATGTGCAGTTTCTATTTTGACACTGACAGTACTTTTGCGACTTTCAGTTTTCAGTGGCCTCTCAGTTTGTTTTTTAAGCTTGTTTAATGCTTTTATTTCTGCTATAATCAGAAATAACACCATTTATTATTTCTTAATAAAGTCTTTTGCATTTATTTAATTGTACTTAATTTTCCAGTTGCAAGGTATAAATGGCCAGAAAGACTGCAACTTGTCTGAATAAAACTTAATTTTTATTAAAACTTTTAAAAGTGTTTGGCACTTTGGTGTTTCAGCCTCCTAAGGAGTAGAATCAAATACACAGAGAAAAAATATTCAAATACAGTGGATATAAAAAGTTTACACACCCCTCTTAAAATGCCAGGTTTTTGTGATATAAAAAAATTAGACCACAATAAATCATTATAAAGCTTTTCCCACCTTTAATATGATCTATAACTTGTACAATTCAATTGAAAAACAAAGAAATCTGTTAGGGGAAAAATATAAATATAAAAAATATAAATATAAATTAAAAAACATACAATAAGCTGGCTACATAAGTTTGTATACCCTTAAACTAATACTTTGTTGAAGCACCTTTTGATTTAATTACAGCATTTTTGGGACCCATGTTTTTTATTGGTGTCTTTTCCTGCCCATTTTTCTTCCCTCCTCCTTGCAGATATTTCAGCCCTCTTCTAGTTTGTTTTAAACAGTGGTTTAAATTAGTTACATGTAGAAGCCCTCTGTCAGCTGGCTTCAATTACAGTACCTGCATACTGGCTCCTCAGCAGGCTTGTATTTACTTTCTGCCATAGGTGATAGTTTTTTTCCCTACCAGTAGCTCTTGAACACCTGTGCTAACCCGCTTCATTCATCCTTGCTATGCTCGGGCTCACTCCACTCTCCTACCCCACACCACATTCATTACATTTATACCTAGCCTAACCACACCACGCCACAGCCAATCCTCACACCCCTTCCCAAGATTCCCACTATTCCAACTCCTCCCAACTCATCTCATTTCTCTCAACACATCCAGCCCACCCACAAATCATGCACTTCCTCTTTTCCATTCTTACTAATACTCTGCTTCTCCACTTTCTTTACCTCACCTACAATGCCATCTCCCCCCACTCACACCAACTCAAACATCTCCACTCACCAACACTACCACTATCCACACCCCACACACAGTCCAACGCATATTTTAACATTAACCCACAACTCTTCAATCACACAACCTATCTCCTCTCACCTCTCAAACACTTACACACCCAACATCCTAGTTTTCCTCACACCATATACCACAAAGTTACAATCAAACTTAGATCCTTCTACTACACTCCATCTCACAAACAAAACTACGTGCTGACATCCATTCCAACCCAGGTCCCAGTGACATAAACTCTCAATGTCATCTATCTTCCTTATGTCCTAGACCTACAACCTGTAACCAATCCAGCACATGTTCTCATCCCCATCCCCCTTTCACAAAACATCTAACTCTGATCTGCTCCTTCTTAATACCAACCTCCATAGTATTTTAAATAAAACCAGCAAATCCCATGCTACCCTAGCCACCTACTCACCAGATATAGCCATGATAACTGAAACCTGGTTAAAGCCCCATATTTCTGACAGTAAAATTCTCACTACAGGCTATAACATTCTTAGACAATATAGCGTTAAACATGGAGGTGGTGTTGCTACTGTGTTCAAAGACATAGTCGTAAACTAACCTGCACTCTCCCTGACCTGTCCAACTCTGAAATACTGGCTACCTGCCTTGAAATCAACCAGAACAAAGCCATAATTATTATTGTCACCTATCTTCCACCCGGTTTCACTGGGCAGATACCAAATTCACCCAAGAAACTATTGTGCTTGGAGACTTTAACCTGGATTGGCAAACTTGCACATCAAATAACTCATCAAATGTTATAAATCTTTTCATCTTCACCCAAACAATCACCTGTCCTACCCGCACAGACAAATGCACCACTAAGCAGTCAACATTAGACTGGATCCTAACTAACAAACCCAACCTAAATTTCCTAGCCGGTTGCCTTCCTAATACCCTCAGTGATCACTCTCCAACCCTCAGTGATCACTCTCCAACCTTTCTCTACAGAAAGCAAGTATATACACAAAGCAACATAATTTATAAATACATCATTACTAAGAAAAATTTCTCCCCACTATTTTTAACCTCCTACTCCAACAATGTGACTGGACACTACTTAAACACCTATAGTTAGATGCTGCTGACCAGTACTTTAATAAAACCTTCATTTCAGTCCTCAATTCTCTTGCTCCCACTAGAAAAGTGCATTCTAAATCTAAGTCACTCCCATGGCTAACCAAAGACACCAAACTACTAATGAAGCGTAACGATAAAGCCCAGTCAGCGTACCATATTTCCAAAGACAAAGCTGACCTCTTAACTTATCAGCAACTGAGAAACCTAACAAAGAAACAGATCAGAGAAGACAAACAATCGCACTTCCTATCCTGTCAACAGAAACCCCAAAAATGTTGGCAATCCGTCAACCAGCTCATTAACCTGGGTTGAATCTCTACCCCTCCCCCATTCACCGCAGACAACTCAGACCCTATCTCAACACACACCCACTTCATTAATACCATCACCTCACTATTAGACAACCACCCCTCCCAACCACTAGCTGTCCCCACCCCTGCCCCAGATGTTCACAACCCTTTCTCCTTCTCACCTATCCACACTAATTATATAAAGACCCTCTTAACCAAACTTAAACCTTGCTGCACAGCTGCTGACAAACTCCCAAATGAATTCCTAAAACTTGCCACCCCATCTATAGCTTACCCCATTTCAATCCTGATTAATCGCTCTATTAAAGAACAATATGTTCAACTTCTTTGGAAAACATGTCATATTATACCCCTCCACAAAGGTGGTCCCTCCAAAGAACTAACTATTGCCCCATAGCCATCTTTTCCCCCCCTAGCAAAAATCCTAGAAAAATGTATCCACAACCAACTCATTAACTACTTCCTAAACAATAACCTCCCTTCCAGTACTCAGCATGGCTTTAGACCCAAACATAGTACCAGCACCACCCCTACTAACTTTCACTAACACCATCCACCACCTCATGAATGAAGGCCAGCTTGTTTCTTCCATCTTTCTCGATAGGTCTGACTCTAAATCAGTTACAAGTGGCATTCCCCAGGGCTCAGTTCCAGGACCCCTCCTGTTCAGCATATACTTCTCAGAGTTACAGGCAAGCACAGGAGGACTATGGCTGACCAAGTTCGCAGACGACTGCAAACTAGGGGCTATAACTGACTCTTCGGCTGACACAGACATCCTCCAAAAGGGTCTCACTGAGACAGATACCTGGTGTCAAAACCATGGCCTCAAGCTAAATGCCAAAAAGTGCATAGTCATCCCCTTTGGAAAAAAACAAAGTACCCACAAATTACCACATAGGTGTTAGCCCCCTAAATATGGAAGATGAAATAAGGGATCTGGGGACCCAAGTAAATAGTAATCTCTCCTTTGATAATCACATTGCCAAAGTGGTTAGAAAATCCTTCTATGTGGCCCACCTAATCACAAAAGGGTTTGCATCCAGATCAAAAGTGGTCATTGTGTCCCTCTAAGCATCGCTCATCAGACCCATCATAGAGTACAATGCCTCATTTGGGATGTACCTTACAAGACACCTGCAACAGCTGGAAAGACCACAGAAGTACCTCACCAAGAGGATCACTGGCCTCAAACAGATGCCCTATGTAGCTTGACTGAAGAAACTCCAGCTGTACTCGGTTGCATACCGCCTACTCAGAGGTGATCCCTGCCTGACATACAAGGCCATCTCCAACCTAGAATTGATGGACATACTCCACCTAAAGAAAACCATATCCCCTTGAGCCACACACTCTAGGGATCTAAACCTCACCACAACAATAAATAGGACATGCTGGACGGATAGATTCCTGTCCCAGAGACTTCCCATGCTCTGGAACAAGATTCCAATCTACATTAGGCAGAGCTCCTCACTAACACTCTTCAAGAGAAACCTTGACGAGTGGATTGGAAACAGGAAGTTTACCCCAGGGATCACTTCAGTGGCTGTGCTGGACAGAGACACAGGGAACTAATCTAAGGGGGTGGTGAAAGCCAACACATTCTGGCTAGGCTTATAAATGCCTTTAGGCAGATAGCCTAGTACCTACCTATAAACCTATGAACCTACATGTCTAAAGCTTTTGACACCGTATCCCACCGGCTACTACTTAATAAACAATCCTCCTATGGCCTCAGTCCTTCAACCCTAACTTGGTTCCATAGCGATCTTTCCAATTGACAACAGGCCACAAAATAGGAAAACTCTCTTTCCCCCCTACTCCCCATCTCTGTGGGCGTACCTCAAGGTTCTATACTTGGTCCTCTTCTCTTTATCATATTCACAAACAACCTTAATTCTGCAACTCAACTAGCTTCCATAGTACAGTATGCAGATGATGCTATCCTTGTCTGCTCTGCCTTCTCACCTTATGAACTCCAACAAAAAATGCAATCATCTTTTCTAGACATCAAAACATACCTCTCTCAGCACAAACTCATTTTAAATCACAACAAAACCAAAATCATTGTTTTCATCAGCAGAAAACCCAAATCCTCCCTTCCCCTCTATCTGTCACTGCCACAAATGAAACCAAGATAGTCCCCACTGACTACACCAAACTTTTGGGTGTTACCAGAGATGATAACCTCAAATTTGACATACACATCGCACAAATTATCAAAAAGTGCACATCAAACTAGGCACCCTATACAGGGCCAAACCATACCTAACTGCCAGTACCAGGTTAGCCACTGCTCGCAGTCATCTGCTATCCAACCTCCTGTATGGTTCACTTGCATTCACAAACCTACGAAAATCAGACCACAAAAATCTTGAAGCATGCTACAATAAGATTGCTAAATATACCGCTAATCATCCACAGATCCCACCATTGTGCAGCCCTCAGAGCTAAACTGGCTAGAGCTACCTAACCTATCATCACTTAATCAGCTAACCTTAACCCACAAAATAATCTATCACCCCAACAACTGCCTAGCAATCTCCCACTTAGTTCAACCTAGCAACAAAATCAGAACTCTCAGATCCTCTAACAAACTTTTAATCAAGGTTTCCAACTCCCATAACTGTCACGGCAATTCCCTCTATTCACACATAATAGCAAACATCTGGAACAACCTACCAGAGACAATAACAAAAATCCCCAAACACAACCTTTTCAAATCACTCCTAAAGGAACACCTGACTAACCACTGGCTGTGCTCCTGCCAGTCACCTGGATAATGATTAACCCACATCATTTACCGCTCTCAGAAAAACTCCTATTCTTCTAATATGTATTTGTTTCTCAGTATGGAAATTCATGCAGTACTTGTATTATTCTATTTCTCTTTTGCACTATTGCTTGTATTGCTCTGTAGATTGTACTGCACTATATATTTGCTTGTTCTTACATTGTACTGCACTATCGCCTGGATTGTATTCTCTAAATATGCTTTGTAATATTGATTTTGTAATACTGTGGAGCTTTTCTTCCCAGGTCTCTGCTGAAAATGGGCCCCTGGCCCAGTCGGGCACTACCCGGTAAACAAATGTCATAAATAAATAGTTAGTAGGTGGTGTGGGGGGTACATACTATCCTCCACATAAGGGGTGCAGCGGGGCTTTCCCCCTGCATTAAAAATGTGTTCAGTATTTTTGAATTTTCAGTCTTTTGGTTTGTCAGTCTTCTGAAGTAGACCCATTTTTATATATATATATATATATATATATATATTTGTGTGTGTGTGTGTGTGTGTGTGTGCATGTATGTGTGTATATATATATATATATATGTGTGTGTGTGTGTGTGTGTGTGTGTGTGTGTGTGTGTGTGTGTGTGTGTGTGTGTGTGTGTGTGTGTGTGTGTGTGTGTGTGTGTGTGTGTGTGTGTGTGTGTGTGTGTGTGTGTATATATATATATATATATATATATGTGTGTGTGTGTGTGTGTGTGTGTGTGTGTGTGTGTGTGTGTGTGTGTGTGTGTGTGTGTGTGTGTGTGTGTGTGTGTGTACACACACACACATATATATGTGTATATATATATATATATATTTTTTTTTTTTTTGTATATATATATATATATATATATATATATATATATATATATATATATATATATATGTCAACAAAGGAAAGAATTGATAAGAATAGAAAAAAGAAAAACAGTTTTTTCATGGAGACAACTTTCACTGCAATTCCATACCCCCTACAAATTAGAGAGTCCAACTTCAAGAAAGTACTACTGTGGAGGAAGACCAAATTCCACTTGAAAGGAAAGCATAAATGTATATCAACTCAAAAGACACCCAAACATGAAGAGAAAACTCTCCTAAAACAAATGAATTATTGCTAGCATACATATAGAAACTGCAGTAGCAGTGATTTTCCATGTAAAACTGTCTTGAGATTCAGATCTGATGCTTGAGGATTGAGAGCTGATTGTAGATATACAGATAATCAGGTCATTTATAATGTCATAAACCTTAATGTTGGAGGGCATGGGAGTCATGGATGTCATGTAAGTATTTGTGGGTGCAGGCAAGAAATGGGAGCCATCACAGTCATATAAGTATTTGTGGGTGTAGGCAAGAAATGCTTTCCCTTTGAACATTGACTCCCAGCCCCCAAAAGTGTAACTAGGCAAACAGTAATAATCAAAAACACTAATACCCAATCCACTAAACCACTAACCCACACAAAATAACATTTTTCAGGGCTGCATAACCCCTCTGCACCTCTGTGAAAGGGACTTTGCAACCACTCCTCTTACTTAAAATTACTAACTCCATGGTTGGATAGCTGTGGAGATAAGCACTCTGAGAGGCTGATTAGTCTAATATAAACTGCACCCTCTTGGTCTCATTCACCATCTATGAATCAGGAATGGGGAAATAATACCAATAAACAGATCTTGAACACTCATGGGAATGCTTCAATAAACAAGTGAGATAAATATAAAAATGTTTGTTTTATTTTACTTGTGTTACACAGTAAACTGTACTCATTTCTTTAGTGAAGGCAACCTACATTAAACCACACTTGGTGTTTCAGTGTTTTGCTGCACACTTCAGTGTAATCTGCATATGTTGTTGGTTTTATCAGGTGCTCAGCTCTTTGAACTCTGAACTGTACAGTTCAACTCACATCAGTATACCAATGGATCTACTGCTGTTTTATAATATTGACATTTACAGATCCATCCATCCATCCAAAACCTCATTTCCCTATGTTTACACATGGGGTCATCATCGAGAGCCAGTATTCATACTGCCAGGTGGCTAGCACTGACACCATTGTTCTTCTGTACCACACAGATGCGCACTCACAAATATTTCCAATTTAGAGTATCCAGTCCACCTACTGCGTGTCTTTTAAATATTGGAGGAAAGTAGGGAATGTGAAGAAAACAAACACAGTGAGGACATGATGCAGACCTGCACCAAAGGCATCTCAGCAAAGAATCGAACCAGTGAAGCTCTTGCTGTGAGATGACAGTGCTACCTACTGTGCCACTGTGTTGCACATTTGCATTTGAAGATGTCATTAGATGTCAGTCAGTTGGATTTACTTAATGACTTAAAGCAAACTGTTTTAAAAATGTTTTAATTAGGAAGAAATTAACATGAATAATAAGTACAACTGAATGAACATGAATAATCATGTTGTCTATTGAAAAGAACTTTCTAAGGTAATGAAGTAAGACACTGAAAAAATTTCACTAATATAAAATAACACCATGAAGTAAGCAAACACACGCACACACTTAAGTAATCCAAAAGGCTACAAAAATAAATAAAAAATAAATAACCAGAAAGGAAAAATAACAAGCAAAATAAACAGAGAATAATATTTTAGTTCAAATAATGGTCACCTCAATCTTTTTGTTTGAATTCAGGCTTAAATACAATGTTCATATGTAACTTTAGACCACTATAATGGCAATTCCAAAAGTCAAAATCTAAATATGCCTTGTTAAGTTCAAACAGGTTGAGTATTCCATAAACCAGTTTAGGTCTAAAGGCAGATTTGATATTTTCATGTTCAATGACAACAAATGCGTGACCTTTAGACTTCTGAAAAATGGAGATATACACAAGCTAGTGTATTATGTTCAATGTTCAGTTTTCTTAACAAATGAACCCACTAACTGCATCAGAAAATCAAGAAATTAAAACAAAACAAGAAAGCATCAAAAAGCAACCAGCAGTCTAAATGGAAAGCTAAGAGCTGCAAGTCTTCTGCAAACAAAATTGATTTTGGTACCCAAGTCCTCAAATTACTGATAAGAAAAAAAGAATGACTCAGTTATGACTGCTGATATCTTCCTGTCTCAAAACACAGTAACCTTAGAAAACTAATTGAAATGAACAGTCCCAGCTTGGAGAGCTTATGATATGCCACTAAAAGAGACCCAGTACTTTATAGAGCCACAAGAATTGTGTATGCACAGTTCTACAGTTTTTTTAATGATATGTTTAAGTTTGACACTAGTGAATTGAATTTTAAATCTTTTTTAACACATTTATTGAGTTATCACTTAAGGCATATGCAAACATATGTTTATATATAAAAAAGAAGAAAACAAACAATGTTAACATGTTCACAGTTACAAATATTAAACATTACATATATTTTTTCACACAATTACCAATCCACCATTACAAAAGTTTATCAATTCCGGCCTTCCCCTACTTCTCATTCCTCCTCCAAACCATTCTACATGCATCGTTCCCACAATTTCCATTTCTTTCTTACATAATTTGCTCCTACCCTTTTCTAAATATACCAATTCCAGTTCTTTTATCTCTGTTATATTATTCACTGTTTTAAATAGAGTTGGTTTAGACTTTGATTTCCATTTTGTAGTAACTGCTTTTTTTAACAAGGCCTTACTATGTCTAGACATTTCAAATACTGTATTCCAGCTCAGAAAAAAATGATTCCTTAATTACACCAGTTTGCTCACCCAATATTTCTGACAAAGTACTCTGAAAGGAATTTTTAAAGTCTACCAGGTCATTACACTCCCAAAACATTTGCCATCTACCTGAGGAAAAATTCTTCTTAGTTTGCTTGGGGTATAAAAATACATATGCAAACACTTCCAAGCAAAAACCTTAAATCTTCCAGACTCTGTTGCATATTTGGGAGCCATACATATGTCCTCCCATTGTTCCAGTGTGAATTGCTTATCCCTTCTCTACTGCCAATGTTTTCTAACTTCCTCTGATTGACTCCTATAGTTAATGTTCAGTATTTTATATGTCCTACTAATTAGCCCTTTCCAAGTAAAACTCTACCAGAGAAGGTCTTTTACCTAGGATTCCCCTATCCCTTTCTCTTTGCCTATATTCTGATATTATTCCCTGATAGTCTCTCAACTGCAGTCAGGATGTCTGTTACCATTCCCTCTCTAGTTACTTGTTCCTAATACCTTGGTTCCTTTACCAGTTTTCTCCAGTAAATTCCAACTCCCTCTTGACTATTCTCTGTACCCCTAATTGCAGTCATCCTTAGCAGAATCTTCTTTCTTCGTTTTCATGTTGGCTTAGTTCCAGAATACTTTCTGCTACTTTATGACTATAGTATTCTGCATGGCTGTGGTTATTCTCCTTAAGGATCTGCATCTACAATCCCATTATTTCTTTATTTCTTAAATTGCCCCCTTCTTCTTCTTCATCATCATCATCCCTTTTCACTTTAAATTGTAACTTTCTGCTTGTGTTTTATATATGATCCTTAGCTGTGTATCTCTAAAATATACTTTTAAATCAGGTAATCCTAAAGCACCTTGTTCAATTGGAAGAATCAACTTATCCCACTTGACCCTTGCCCTCTTCCCTTCCCAGATAAATCCTTCAACTTTTTATTAATTACTATCCACAGCTTTTCCTCTGATTGAGAAAGATATGCCTGGCTTGACCTATATATAAAACTAAAGGGACTAAAACATTTTCGCTGTTTGCATCTTGCTGTCCATATCCATAAACAAGAACTCAGAGTTTCGAATTTTTTGTATTATCTTGTCTTTAGCCTCTTTCCATGTATCTTTAGCTGCCGTAACAGTTTTATTTTATCCCCATAAATATTGGTGTTGCTGAACCAATTCATGTGTGAATATGCAGTTTACAACTACAGCCTTTGTTTTGCCTCCATTAATTTTATATCCCCAAAAGACCTGAAACTGTCTCAGAATGTTCCACAACACTGAGATGTCCTTGTGTAGTTTTATCCGGTGCAAAAGAATGTCATCTACAAATAAAGCCTACCTTTTGTGATTACCATACCAGTTATAAACTTGAATTTCTGAGTCCCTTCTTTTCTATGCTAGTGGCTCTAAATATAATGCAAATAGCAAAGGGGAAAGAGGACACCTCTGCCGGATTTATCTTTATGGAGACAGGTTATCGGAGAGGTACCCTCCCACTTTAGTTTTTCCTCCAGTCCCTCATATATCCAACTAATTAATCTTATTAATGTGTGGAATGTAAATGCTTCCACTGCCCTTCTCATAAAATCCCAGCTTACTCTGTTGAATGCTTTCTCTGCATCATAAGCCACCACCAACAGTGGTATTTTCCTCTTTATCATCATTGTACTATTAATGGTATCAAATGTTTGCTTCACCTTCACAAAACTACATTGATCCATATATATATCAATTCTGGCAACACGTTTACTGTTCTTTTAGCTGTTATAGACATATACACTTGTAATCATATTTTAGAATTGAAATGGGCCTATATGCAGCTGAGTTTGACAAGTCTTTACCATAGTTGGGTATTACAGCCACCACAGCTGTCTTCCATCATGGTGGTGCTTCCCCTCATTTTAAAATATTGTTAAACAAAACCTTCCAGATCTTTATCACTTTCTTCACTTCTAGCAAACCTCCATAGGAATACCATCTATTCCTAGAGACTTTCCTGCAGATTGATTATACGTCACCATTTTTATCTCATCTCCTCCTGTCTTAACTGTTATTTGTTGAGCCTCATGTACCTCGAACCTAGGTATATAGTTAAGTTATCCATCAATATTTCTGATTCTGCCTTTTCTTGATTTCCACATTCTTCTGCTTTATACAAATTTTCATAAATTTATGAAATATCTCTAATACTGCAACAGGATCTCTGGTCATTTTTCTTTTCATAGACTCCCTGAGTTTCAACAATCCTTTCTACTCTCTGTTGTCTAAGTTGTTGTGTTAAACGTTTTTGTGCTCTGGAGTTTTAATCAAAGAACAATTGCTTACCAGCAATCTTTTTAAACGTATGTATATTATAGAGATACTCCCTTATTTCCTCCTTTACACTCTGCAATTGTGCCTCTTCTTGTTCTGTGAGATTCCCCTTATTCTGCAGAAATGTAACTTTTCTCAGACCCTCTAAGTAAGTATTGTTACTTCTTAACCTTATCTCTTTTTCTTTTATTTCTACCCTAGTTTTAAACTCCACTTTCATTTTACCCCACTCATTATTGATAAAATCTGAAGAAATTTCTATCGGCCCTAATAAATATCTAATAATTTATACTACCCATTTCTTAAATTCCTTTCTTTTTAATAGGTAGACGGAGAAGTCGCAGTAACTCGTTTGCACTTCATTGCTCTTCATTTTTATCTTTGTTGTAATTAGCACATGATCTAAAACAGTTATTTCAGGTGTGCCAAAGCCTTCAGTTAAATACACAGGCTCCTGTGAAATATAATTTCTGTCTAGTCTAGCCCAGTTGTTGTACTTTGGGGAATAATATGCCAATTCTTTTTGAGTTTCTACTACTGAAGTCAAGGATTCCATACAAAATAGTTTCATAAATTTCTTAAGAAATCTATCCTCTTTTATTACATTTTCCCTTTTAGCCTCCCCCCCCCCGATACATCCTGAGTGTTATAAATAAAGTTCTGTGGTAACATGGGGGTTGGTGCAGTCCAGGGCAGTGAATCTTCTACCCTCTGAAGAGAATTCTTGATTGGCTGAAGGCGTCTGCCTCTGACCTGTTCTACCATGCCCTCAGCCAAGTCCTGAAGCCTGTGTTCAGTGAGGCTTGCCAGCCTGACACATGCCAGCATGCCTACAGGACCAATGTACCTCCCTGACCCTGTAAAGATGCCCTTCAAGAGTAGACAGTGAATGTTCTGTAATCTGGAAGGCACACAGCTGGGCTGCTCCTGAGGAATTTGTATCTGTAAAAAGATTAACCAAAATGGGAGACAAAGAAAATCAAGAAGGGCAAAATAAGAAAAAGAGGTAAAAGTGGGGGAGAGACTAAGAAGAAATACACACAATAAATTAACACATAATGTTACACATCATTCAAGTTATTATTATCAGCCAATTTTATTTTTATTAAATGTTATTGAACTGAAACAAAATTTATGTGAAATGCTGATGCATACATTGGAACGATGAGTGTATTGTTGTTGTTAATACAAAGGGGTTGGGAGGGTGGCCTAATGGTTAAGGTGTTTGCCTTACAAACACAAGGTACAGGGTTTGAGTCTCACAAGGGATAATTGGCTAGGTTTAAAATGGCTCGCAAGGGCAGTTAGCCTAGTACTAATCTATGAACCTATGAAGTATTGGTGGTGTTTACATTTGCAGCATTCTGATGAAGGCTCACAATTGTTTAGGCAAAAACTCAGTTTGATTAAATGTTCTCAGTATTTTTTGTGTTTGGTGATTTTTTTTTGGTGCAGTTATTAAATAAAGTAAAACAAAACACACACACACACACAAAAAAGGAAGGTAATGGGACACTTTTCAACTACATGTATTTCATTCCTCTAATGATGCTGCATAAACCCTCACGGAACTGTGGAAAATATGTGATTGCAGTGATTAACGCCATAAACACCCTATACATTTTCATTTTTAC
The DNA here is from genome assembly GCF_019279795.1 of Protopterus annectens. Taxonomy (NCBI): domain Eukaryota; kingdom Metazoa; phylum Chordata; order Ceratodontiformes; family Protopteridae; genus Protopterus; species Protopterus annectens. Next base: position 1,499,226,938 of record NC_056746.1, read on the forward strand.
AGATGGTAGTTACTTACAACTTAAAAGTAGTAATACAGAGGAAAATGAGTATCCTGCCATGTAAACAAACACTGCTGACACTTTACCCTCACCACTGTACAATAATGATATTTTTTTTTTTCTCTGAGGGACACATTTTTGGGTATGACAAAATGAAATAATGTGATGTGAAGTACCTTAATAGACAATTAGTTCAAACTGAGGAAACATTGAGTAATATAAAAACAGTATGATACATTTTCATTCGGTTGTAAGGTATGAACTCTTGTTATATACTTAAGAAACATTTTTGGGTCTATATTATATGAACGAATGTTCATATAATCGAATGCTCTAATGAGCAGAAATCCTGGAAATCGAGATGCGTGCTGTGGGATCACAGTACAGTGAAGACTGGAGTATTTGCCTTTTCCTCACTGTAGTGTGATCTTGGAGTTGGAATATATATTCAGCGGGAGGTGTCGTTTTTGATTTCTTGGATTTTCACTCATTAGAGCATTTGATTATATGAACTTTCGTTCATATAATATGGACCCACATTTTTTACTAATTGTACCACTTCAGGGCATTCAGTACATACATACCTATGTGTAACACCTCACTAGAATGGATTGTGCAAAAAGGTTAAAAATGTGATTATTTCTTATATAATGCCTTATGACATCACTGAACTAAATTTAAAAATGAGAAGGAATGTCTGATGAACAGTGAAAATAGTGTTTGCACTATGCAGCATAGCTAACATATATCACTGTATGCATCAGTTGTATTCTATATGTTTTTTAAAGGAAATGAAACACTAACCTGAATGTCATGGTCCATAGTTCTGGTGTAGATGCTGCCTCTTTACCCATGTAGCTGTGTGATGTGCAGAAGCCTACTGGAACTGAGAGCTTTATTGACAGCACTGGTCACTTCATCACAAGACCACTGCATAATCATATTATGCAGAATGCAACAGGCAGTAAACATTCTGCATGGAGTATCTGTGTCATAATGAAGGTGACCCAGACTCATCCAGGCATTTAAAATGACTGTTCAAGAGGCCAAAAACCCTTTCATTGGCAACACAGGTCTGGGACAAGGCTGTGTTGTAGCTCTGTTTTGCAGTTCCACTTGGATTTCTCACTGGTGTCATGAGACTTGGCTCCAGTGGATATTCAGCATCATCTGAAAGAAAAACAATTAGATAGTGATAGAAAAATCAAAACTAAGAAAGTGGTTTAGTATTCAGCAACACATTTTGCCATGACTCAATACTTAAATAAAATTGAAAAAAATATACATACATTACACTTACCAACAAGGTGACCACTGGGCATCCTACCATGCAGGGAGTGATGGTGGAGTGAGCTAGTGTACCAGATATGGGGATTATGTGCACTGCCAGGATGTTGGCATGCATCACACACTACATGGCACTTGATGGAAAGGTATCTCTTCCTATTGCAGTACTACTCCCCCCAATGGATCAGATGGGGTCCTAATTGCAACATGGGTGCAATCTGTTGCACCGAGTACCTCAGGGAAATGTGCCATCCCTCAAAGGGCAACATAGTTGTGGTGTGATACTGAGAAATAGATGAACACATGACAGGAATACATGGAGTAACTGTCAAAGTATCCTTGAAACAGAAGCCTGTGAGATACCCAACATATACCCTAGTCTGTCTCTGGAAGAACTCCATGGTAAGTATAGTGAGGACTGTGCATAACTTTGCATTTGCAGAGGTAGGAAGGCAATGTATCCCTTCAGTGCTCCTGTGAGAGCAATAATATCCCTGTCTACTCTGAACCTATCAAGTATCTCTTGACTGTTAAAATTGCATTGAGGTATACTCTGTTTATATTGTCACCTTCTTGGCTGATGAGTACTGCTGGATGCAAGTGGTTTTGGTTTGGAAAGGACAACTCACACTGGGAAATAATTAGGCTAGCAGCAAGTGATAGCATCACCTATTGCAATTTAGAGAGAATGTACATTATTCTGCCTTTTATAATGAATCTGCAGACAGCTTGAAGAAGCATAATACCCTTTGACAAGGAATTACAAGTAGGTGGGAGAAGAAGGCCTCATTAGCATATGATGTTTTACATAATTTCTGATTTGCATATCATTATGATGTCTGTGAATCACATCTGTGCTGAGGAAACTGACAGATAGTGCAAAGAGGTTATAAGCATTCACATAATGACAATGTATACCACCCAATGTCACATAAGCATTCACGTAATGACAATGTATACCACCCAATGTCACATAAGCATTCACGTAATGACAATGTATACCACCCAATGTCACATAAGCATTCACGTAATGACAATGTATACCACCCAATGTCACTGTGATGTGAGGAGCAGCTAAATCATAATCAAAATCGACCAACATGGCCTAACAGACTATTTTTTTTCTTTTCATAGAGGATATTCTAACATGGAAAGGCCTCAAAAAAGTGGCAGGGATTTATTTTTCTTCTGAGAAGTTTATTACTTTACATGAAAAGGTTCACCTTAAGTTCAGACTGAGACATGCCTTCTCTTAGCATTATGTTTCCAAGACATGTCAGACCATCAGCTCGTGTTGTTCTCTGAATCCAGTAAATATTTTTTTTTTAAGTGAAAGTCAGGAATAATGACAGATAATGCCTTGAAACTTGCATGAAAAGTTTGTGTTGATCAGACTTTTCATAGTGAAGTTGTAGGTATGTGTGTAATTGTGATGCCCCGATAGCTCTGTAGATAAAAAAGTTGTTGGCTGGCTGTCATGCATTCTGCAGATTCCTAGGTGCATTACATTCATATTAACTCTTAACACTATAGACAACAATAGTGAAGTGAAGCATTAATACACCTTCACTCAAACAGAAAACAGCACTGTGAAATTAAAAACACAAAGGAATCTGCAGTCACTGGTTTTGTGAACAAGATGTTTTGATGCCATTTCAACTTCACCTAAAAGCATTCATTACTAGGATTCAGTGAAGAAGAATGAATACTGGATTGCCATCCATTTAAAAGACAGTCCACTATAATTGAACATTCACCGATACTGCAGAATGTAATATTTGTGGAGAGAGGATACTCTGTATTTCATTGGGAGTTCAACCTCTGTCATTAGTGTGCAGTGTAAATTATGGTAAATATATGAAACCAATACAGTAACAGTGTTTTCCTGTGTTCAGACTCGCATCAGTCTGGAAACTATTATAATAATTATATAATTTTCTGAAATTCGATTGGAAAGCTCACAAGTCAAAAACAAACAAACAAAAAAAAACAGAGAAGCACAGATGACTAACTTATGTAAAAAAGTCAAAATACATGAATCCCCCAAAAAACACTGTTTGACTTATTTGCCAAAATGTTAAAATTTAAATATGCTGCAATAAATCAAATAACAAAACAGGGATGGCTAATAAACAGAGATCAAGTTTTCTTTGATAAAGTGGTGCTCATATGCTGTGTATAAACTTTTGACTGTTAATGTACAGTATGCACACAGTAACAAGGCTGCATATAGTATTTCATGTTTGCAGAAATCAAGTGAAGAAAACTGCACTGGCAATTCATCCTGCAGCTTTCCACACTCTGCCATTTCCATTTTTAGCGCAAGGTCACATAGCTGTGGCAAAACGGAAAGCGTGTTTGCATCTGCCTTGATTTTCTTTTCTTGTCCATTCATCTAAAAAATACTTTCTTCCATCTCTGTATTTTTGTTACATCAGTCCATAGATTTATTTATGCCCTCTTTGCAACCTTTGTAGCCTTTGTGTATTTATTTATTTTTTGTAGAGTCTTCATAATTCTGCCTACATTTTTCTCATCTTTAGCTCATGAAATATACTTTCATTCGCACAGGCTGCCTCCTTTGTATACCTGTTTCTTCTTCATACTTTGCTATTTCATCCTATATACTTTTTGGATTACTATCAAAACTGCGACATTGAAAAGCACGAACGGTGATGTTACTGGCCCATATACTCGACTCATTAATATTAAATAGCGCCAATGGTCGACGCAATAACATCAACAACATGTTGTCGATATTAATGTAAACAGTTGCAGTTTCAAAACATGCTTTGTGTCCCAGCCTTGTTTATGATATTGTAAACTAATGGTCATTTGAATGTCGACATTCTAAATGTTGCTCCTACCATGTTCGAAGAAGTGCCTGTCGTGTACCTGACTTTTTGCCTTTTCATAGTAAACCATACTTTTCCATGTTTTCTGTTACTATGCAGCTCTTTTTCTTTATCCATAGACTATTTGTTTCCTTTATTTATCTGCAGTCTTTACATTCAGTCTCAGAAAGTTTTGTAGTTTAACATACCAGACAGCCCAATATCCATAGCAGAACAATTTAATAGATATTTTACTGAAAGTATCTTATTACTAAACAAAAACAAGCTATTCCACCCATCAGCTAAGCCTAAACCAAATAATAATCAAAATGGCGCCTTCTCATTCCAACCCATCTCCACAAAAAATCATTGAAAAATTAGTAAAAAAAAACTCAAATCTACCACAATAGCAGCAGATAACTTTCCAGATGAATTTCTAAAATTAGCAGCAGAAGCTTTTGCATACCTTGTATCAATACTTATAAATCGGTCCATTGCTGAACAGCATGTCCCATCCATATGGAAAATCTCATATATAATACCACTACATAAAGGGGGGAAATTCAGCTGAACTCATTAATTATAGACCCTTCGTCATTCTCTCCCCATGATTAAAAATTCTAGAAAGGTGCATTAATTCTCAACTCCTACAGTATCTAATAATCTTCTCACAAAATTCCAACATGGTTTTAGGCCTCATCATAGCACCACAACTGCCCTCCTCAGCTTTATCAATACCATCAACCAATTCAGAAATTAAGGTAAAATAGTTTCATCACTCTTCCTTGACATGTCCAAGGCCTGTGATACTGTTTCCACAACAAACTACTGACCATGCTCACCAACCTAAATATCAGCCCCACTGCTCTTACATGGTACCAAAACTACCTAACAGGTCATCAACAAGCAGGAAAATGGCTCCAAGACCTATCCCCCCTTTTCCCAGTGACACTAGGAGTCCCACAGGGATCCATCCTTGGTCCTCTACTTTTCATTGTATTTACTAATGACCTCAACACTGCCACTCCTCTAGCCTCTACAATCCAATATGCAGATGATTCTACTCTATGTGCCACACCCACCATACAACAGTTTCAAGACATAACACAAAAATCCTTCACCAGAACTGAAATATGGCTAAATAACTCCCAGCTCATACTTAAGCCGAACAAAACCAAGCTCATGATCTTTCTACCCACTCTGCTAGCAACAATACAAAAATTTATCTCGAATCACAGACAAAACTACTAGGAGTCATAATTGACAATAAGCTAAAATCTGACATACACATAACACAGACAATTAAGAAGATGCATAAAAAATGGGAACACTATATAGAAACAAAAGATTTCTTACAGAAACGTCCAGGATAGCTATAGCCAGAACCCATCTCCTATCAACACTACACTATGCCTCCCCTATACTCATAAATCTTAGAAAGACAGACTTAGGTAAACTAGAAACATGCTATAACAAAATAGCTAAATTTGCCACAGACTCTGCATATAGGACCTACCACTGTATCACCTTAAAAAACTTTCCTGGCTAGAACTACCTCAATTTTTAGCTTAAACGTAACTAACCATGTCTTACAAACTACTGTAGCAGTCTGAGAAAATTCCAGCTCTGACTCAGATTCTGATGAATTCCACATTGTGTTGAATGAAAGCGCTAAATTTTGAGTTCAATAAAAGTTATAGATTTTAAGTCTGTGGTAGTCCGGTCATTTGGCAGTTATGATACTATATATTTATTTTGTTAAAATTCCAGCTGTCCTAAATATTTTATAACCTTACTCCAATAAACATATTATACGGTCAACTAATACATCATTACTGCAGGTTACCAAACCCTCAAACACTGCAGGTGAATTTCTCTAGTCCTGCCAAGTAGGTAAAACCTGGAACACACTTCCTCCTCCTATTAGAACCACTTCCAACCCAACCCAATTTAAAAAATTTCTCAAAAGTTATTTAGCAGGCAAATGGCTTTGGCCGTGTAACAGTCTAGGGTAAATAATAATACTACTAATATTTCTCTCCTACTCTGAAAACTATGGCATAGCACTCCATCCCTTCATGACAATGCTGTCTTTTGCCATTTTCCACTGCATTCTCCCTTTTTAATGGTAAGATGGTAAGACATACCCTTTGTTTTTATGCCTGCAAATTCTGCCTTTCCTGATTATTCCTGTACATTCCTTCCTGTTGTTGTCTATTTATTTACATCCTCTTGCTGCCTTTATTTAGTCCTCGAGTATTTTGATTCCTGCATCTTTCTCTTTTGTTTTAATGGCATAGTCATCATGATTTTCCTTTGTGTGCCAGATTTTATTATGGCTCTGCCTCAACCAGAGAAAGTTGAAGTCCACTAGTGATATAGTGGGTCTCTCTTTGAAAAGACTTCCCATAGTCACACATAATCTAAATTCCTGCTCATCTGTCTAATTTGTGAGCCAAACATTGGATGGTAAATCTTTTCCTTCTTTGCAGTATTAGTAGTTTACATGGCAGCTTCTGCAAACAAGCCACTCTGCATCCCATTCCCTGCATGCCCTAACCTACATCCTTGTCCTGTTCTGTGCCTTTTTTGCAGTTCTGCCTGTCAAGACATTGGTGCCCACCTGCACTCTGAGATTTCTGCTAATTTTTACCATCCATGAGAATCACTCTCATTTTGTGGTTTTTGATGTGTAATATCTGCACTACCTCTAGAGTTCTGCCTTTTTCTATCTGTCCTCATCCTCTCTAAACTGTCTGAATGTCTATCACTGGTGTTGTCTTTTCTGGTAGACTCATGGCCTGCAAAAACTACAATCATTGTAGGCAACTCCCTGCTGGCGAGACTGTAAATCTGTTTTTAAAACTAGTAAAATAAAAATAAAAACGTCACCAAACCTGTACAGAAGAATGGTAACACTTGACAAACTTTATTAACAGAAAAAGACTAAGCGCTTTCGCCCTGTGACTTCCAGGGCTTCATCAGAGTAACTGTTAAAATTCAAATGCAAGCTTAAGTAAACTTCTTAACACAGTCACATGATCAATGCAATAGAGAAGCAAATTAATACTTATTTAAAAAAACAGTGCATCAGTATAAGCAAAGTGCTGTTTCAATAGAAATCACCTTTTAGTATACATATAGATGTATATTAATTCACTTATAGCAAATTGTTTTAAAATGCTTGTGCTAATAAAATAAAAATATTGTATAACTTAGTTAAAATGCTGGCTTAAAAAATGTTAGGTAAAAATGTTAAATATAAAATACACACTGGTTACACTACATAATGCCTGCATTGTACTTTGTACATTTATTGTATTTAGGGAACTAAGGAACCAGAGTAAACAGACCTTAAATATTTTCAGATCTCCAATGCCCTTAATTTTAACACTGGAGCTAATGAGATATTGTCATTTATGCCAGGATAAACAGTGAATGCCACTGTTTCTCAAGATGTAGGTTCAAGTCTCCACTCCTACCATAATCAAACACTCTGTCGATGACAAAAAACAGAATTTTTTTGAAATTATTACAGTTCTTAGAATACATATATAATGCATTCTCTTTTTTCTCTTTCTTGACGTCTCTACTATGTTCTAATATCCTTTTCTTAAGTTTCCTAGTGGTTTTACTCACATAGAAAACAGGACAGGACATACAGGTAGCTATATAGATCACCATCTTGGTAATGCAGCTGCATTTACCAGGACATGGAAGGGTACGATAATAACCATCAATTGCAAAGTATGGACCTGCGTTAATAAATTTACAGGCCTTGCAAGCATTACACTTTGACATTTTGAAGACTAAAGCTCTTGTTTTTGTTTGTTGCTTCTTCAATAAATTTTTGATGTTAGGACCCCTACTATAGGTAATTCTAGGAAGCAATCCTAAAATGTTCATAGTATCTTGATCAAAAATTGTCTTCCAAGTGTTATGAACTATGGATGTGATTGTCAAAGCATCCTTATTGTATGGAAGAACTAACATACTATAAGTTGACAAAACTTTTTTGTTGTTATTATTAATAATAACACCTATTTCTGTGTTTAATATTGGAATAAATCTGTTGTTCCTGTTCTGCATAACATAATTCCTGATAAACAAAAACAACAAACAAACTGAATCCAGTAGATGCCAATGCACCACGTCTCTTCAGCTAGAAACCACAAACTTGAATGGTAAAAAAACAGATACTTTAATGACAAAACATACAATGTTAGCGCTTTCATTTAAATCTCTGTTAAACTTCTTTGTTTTGAGTCTAACAGCTCAGGTTTCCACAACAACAATTCTTTAACTGGAAACCGCATGCCTAATGAACAAGTGGAAGCCGGTGTACTTAGAGGAGCTTGTGCATCAAATATAGAATACAGCAGCACAGGAAATAATGGAATATGAAGAGAAGTGCCAACACTTGGTGAATGGCTAGGATCAACATTTGCTTTTTCGAAAAGCCAACCACAAGGTACTGATTTAATTAATAATAAATTAAATGACTTTGATATAAAGTTGGCAAAATGCAGAAAACTCCAATTGTAGAATACATATTTAAGAGAGTGTAACAGGCTAAATATCAAACCAAAGGGGTTGCGTTTTTGGCGCTACCCCAATGGCCTGGTGAACAACTCTCCTTTACATATGGATTTGCTCAAACTTTTTGACAAATGCGGCAACGATTTTCATGATATTATTATCAAGTATAATCAGAAAGATATTCAAAGATTTATTCAAAGAATTGGCTGTCTTAGACAATGAAATCAGGGATGATTTTGCCGACGAAAATTCTAAATATGAAATGCTAAGAATATATAATACTATAGACCAATATATTCTGAAACTTAAAACAGGCAAAATGGAGAAACTTGAAAGAGACTTAAATCAGTATGCGAATGGAGCACCTACTCTAAACCACCAGGGGGGGCTGATGAAAAATAGGCCATACCAAAATGCTGGTAAAAGAAATAATGATACAAGCAACATAAGAAATGAAGAACAGGATCAAGATAGACTATATAATGAAGAGTTCCCTGAGCTTAGAAAGTCAGAAAGACTGAAGAATAGGAATAATCATCAAGATACGTATAACCAACAAGCGGGGTTTCAAAGGGCCAAGCCAAAAAACAAATATTGGAGAACTTGAATAAAGGTAATGAAGATGTACTTGGCCCCTGCCTAACAGTTGAATTACAAATGCCCAATGTATGTCATAATGAACAGCAATGCATGTATAATAAAGTGATTGTTAATAATACAAAAGGTGATTTTAAAGTATATAATTTTTCAAACATTTATGTGGATCAACATGCTGCTGATGTGTTAGCTAAAGGTACAACGTTTGTACCAACACGTCCTTTTGATTTTGCTGGCACTGTTATTGATTTAAAAATGTTCTTAAGAAAGCTGAACTTTAGTTTATTATATCAAGATAATATATTTAATGGAGTATCTAAATACAGTATTAGTAGCATATATAACCCTCCCTTGCATCCTAGATTAATCACATACGAAAAGATATATGAAACTGAGTTGAAGTGTTTGAACAAACTTAGTAAGAGGCAAAATTATACATCTGATTTGAATGATGTTGAACAAAATATAGTGAAAACACTGAGGAAAGAGGATGTAAGGCTTATGAAACCCGATAAAGGGGGAGGAGCAGTTATTATGAGTCAACATATATATAATACTAAACTTAAGAACATACTGGAGTCAGACACTTATATTGAAGTTTCATTAAATGAGCTGAATGGAGCTTACAAGAAAATTTATCAACAGATTAGTGATATATTCCTGGAAAGACGGATTGATATAGACCTATACAGTTACTTGAATATAACAGCCCCCAGAATACCGTTTTTTTTTTTTGGATTCCCTAAAATTCCTAAATGCATTCTGGACCCCCCCCCCCCCCATGCGCCCAACAGTAGACGGTAGGGATTCCATTACCTCAGCTTGTGCCAAATATATAGATTATGAGTTAAAAAATATAATAATAAATAAAGAAAAACACATATGCAAAGACTCATGGTCATTTTTGCAACATATGAACAGTGTTCAGTTTGATCAAGATGACCTTTTAGTAACAATAGATGTTTGTGACCTGTACACAGTAATTCAGCAATCTATTGGTTTAGAATGGGTCAATCAGATGCTCATTCACCATAAAGTTAATCAAGACACTAATAACCTTATTATGGAAGTGTTGGAATTGGTCCTAAGCAATAATTTTGTAACGTTCAACAAGAAATATTATTTACAAAAGAAAGGCATAGCTATGGGGTCACCATATGGAGGGGCATATGCAAATATGGTTATGGCATATTGGGAGAATACTTTTGTATTCAATTCCAAATATAATACATTTTTTTTAAGTCTTATCATAGATTCAAGGATGATATCAGTATTATTTGGACTGGAACACAAGAATCATTGAATGGGTTTTTTACATAAATAAATGGTACTACAGACTTTTTCCAGTTTATTTGGAATGTTAATATGGAACATATGAACTACTTGGACATTCATTTAGAGAAGGACAGAGTCAATGGAATGTATAAAGCAGTGATTTATAGAAAAGATACCTATTCAAATTGCTTTCTGCACTATAGTAGTTCCCATCCAGAGCACCAGAAGAGATCTGTGGTCAAAGGACAACTTGTTAGGGCAGCATGGATGGTAACAACACATCATGAATTTTTAGACGAATGTGTTACATTGCGTACGATGTTCCTCAACAGGGAATACCCTAGTACCCTGGTGGACGCATTAATACAGGAGGTAGTTGTGAAACGGTTGAATAGGCATTTTAAGAACATCCTTGATCAGTCAAAAATCAATTGTGATTCTTTAAGTTCAGGACACTATGACACAGAGTTGGTACAACAGGAACAAAATGATGTAGTGCAGATAGAGTCTGGCATTTCTAAAGCACTGGTGATTACTTTTTCCCAGGATTACAGTGCAATTAGGGATGTATTTATGAAAGATTGGCCCATCATAACAGAGGACCCCCACATTAGGACCCACATTGATGAGAAACCCAAAATTGTGTATAGAAAAGGAAAGAGTTTCAAAGAGATATTCAAAACGGTTATGTAAGGGTCCATCCAAACAAATTTGGGTATGTCAAAATGGGCATGCCATTGGTGTCATAAAATCAATATTGCTGATAGTTTTCACTTAAGAGATGTTAAATATTTTGTAAAAAGTAGATATACTTGCAATTCAAAAGCAGTGGTCTATTTAGCTGTCTGTAATTCTTGTCCAATATTTTATATTGGAAAAACCGAGCGGCGTCTCACCCAAAGAATATATGAACATGAATATGCCATAAAGAAAATTAATTTAAATAATGATTTGGCTAAACATGTCAGTGAGTTTACTAGCCACCAATTCGGAAAAGGAACCACGGGGGGGGGGCATATCTAGAACTCAAAGAACTAAAATGGCAAATTAGAGTTCAAGCCGATAAGTGGCCAGGAATTAATGAACGCACTTCTATAGCACCTGTATTAAAATTAAAAGCATTACAAAGAAAGAAAATTGTTTAATGGCATGCAATTTAAGTTATTTATGTGCTATATATAATTGTTTAGTTTTTTTGCATGTTATTATAATGTTTATTTATTTGTAAATTTTACATTTTTCTTGTTTAAAATCATCTTTATGCAACATTATTTCAGTTCTTATATTTCCTACATTTTTTATATGTAAAAATAATTTTATGACATTTTAAACAATTATAAGTTTTAAAAGTTTTAAATATTTTAAATGCCAATTCAGTATTTTGTAAAATGTACATTGCTTCAGCATTTCAAGTTTCTTGTGAGCAAATTCACATATTGGGTTGATAATATGTATTTAGATAGACTCAAATGGTATTATTTATGTATATGCTAATTTATGTTAATGAGAGTCCAATGGGAAACAAAGTGGTGATATAAAAGGAAATGATGTAACACATTTTAAATGTCTGAGGAAGTTTAACAGAGATTTAAATGAAAGCGCTAACACTGTATGTTTTGTCATTAAAGAATCTATTTTTTTTACCATTCATGTTTGTGGTTTATATGTCATGGTGGTGCTGCGGTAGCGTTTTCACCTCACAGTAAGACGTTGTCCTGTTCGATTCTCAGCTAGAGCGTCTTCTGTGAGGAGACATGCATGAATGGGTGTGCCTTCGTTGAAGGTTGTGCATCAGGGCCGGCAACTCAGCACATAAAAATCTACTACCAATCATTAGTGGACCGGAGTTCAACTGCGGCGACCCCTAACCGGGAAAAGCCAAAAGACACAACAAAAACAAGTTTGTGGTATATAGCTGAAGAGATGTGTTGCATTGGCATTTACTGGATAACATAATTCCTAGTTTTAATCAACATTTTAAACAGGTATCCTCTGTCTCTAAACATGCTAATTAATGTATATATCTCATTCTCAAAATCAGTGTCATTGCTCATTAATCTTGAAATCTGTACCATTTGTCCTTTCACTATGCTTTGCTTTTGAAGCATAGGATGGCAACTGTTGTAGTGGAGAAAGGAATTACAATATGTTGCCTTCCTAAAAATCATTGATTGTAATTTCTTGTTGGTCTTGTCCCATACCAGTCTTATATCAAGGTAATCTATACTTTCTATAGCTACCTTGTATGTAAACCTTAAAAATGAAGTACTAGAGTTAAGATAAGTGATAAAAGATGCTAGTTCTTCCTGGGTACCTTTCCAAAAAATCAGTATATCATCCAAAAATCTTAGCCATGTTATAATTTTACTATAATAACTTGATGGAAACACACATTCGCGTTCCCATTGGGCTAGCACCAAATTGGCATAAATAGGTGCACATTTAGCCTCCATGGCTACCCCTGATATTTGATGAAAAAGTTCTCCCTCAAAACCTACAAAATTGTTATTCAACACCAGGTCCATTAATTCCACTAATAATTGTCTTTTGACATTGTCTAAGTCGTTCTCCACCATTAAGGTTTCCTGAAATAATTTCAAACATTCATTGTGTGGGATAACTGTAAATAAATTCATTACGTCAATAGTGACAAATAAAAAAATGTTCTGGAATTACAATATCCCTCAAAATCTGTAGGCAGTGCCATGAGTCTTTTAGTATATGAACATAATTGCTTAGTAATGGTTTGCACCAAAAATCAGTGTCTGCAGCCATATGTTCTGTTTGAACCTGTTTTTGCCACAGTAGGTCTAAATGGTGGGTCTTATAAATCCTTGTGGGTTTTCGGAATCCCAAAGATGTAGGGTGTCACAGGGGACTCAACAACCAAATATTTGTATTCAACTGAATACAGTACTCCTTGAGTTAAAAAATAATATAACATCTAATCAATTTTAGCATATGCTCTACACAGTTCATTTTTCGAAACCCTTTCATAGGTAGAACTATCATTCAATAACTCCTATATTTTAAATACATAGTCTTTCTGGTCCATCAGAACAACCCCCTGCCCTTGTCAGGTTTCATAGCTCTAACTAGGCAGCTGAATTTAAGAATGTTTTTTCATTCTAAAGATGAACTTTTTAATGACAAGAAAACATTGAAAAGAAAAAGCACTTTTTTACCACCAATGAATAATTCTGTTGCACTGTTTGACACTACATGTGAGAAAGGGATATGGGATATTTTTCACAATGTTACAAAGCATAGTAACAATTTAACATGCAAGGAAAAGGAAGCTTTCAAGCAATTATGCAATGACCACCATGTTAGAGCTATGAAACCTGACAAGGGCAGGGAAGTTGTTCTGATGGACCACAACAACTATGTATTTAAAATATATGAGTTATTGAATGATAGTTCTACCTATGAAAGAGTTTCGAAAAATGAATTGTGTAGAGCATATGCTAAAATTGATAGGATGTTATATGATTTTTTAACTCAAGGAGTATTGGAGTCAGTTGAATACAAATATTTGGTTGTTGAGGCCACTGTGACACCTTACATCTTTGGGATTCCGAAAATCCACAAGGATTTACAAGACCCACCATTTAGACCTATTGTGGCAGCAACAGGTTCTAAAACAGAACCTATGGCTGCATACATTGATTTTTGGCACAAACCATTAGTAAGCAAGTATGTTCATATACTAAAAGACTCATGGCACTGCCTACAGATTTTGAGGGATATTATAATCCCAGATGATTTTTTTTATTTGTCACTTTCGACGTAATGAGCTTATTTACAGTTATCCCACACAATGAAGGTTTGAAATTATTTCAGGAAAGCTTAATGGTGGAGAACGACTTAGACAATGTCAAAAGACAATTATTAGTGGAATTAATGGACCTGGTGTTGAATAACAATTTTGTAGATTTTGAGGGAGAACTTTTTTATCAAATATCAGGGGTAGCCATGGGGCTAAATGTGTACCTATTTATGCCAGTTTGGTGCTAGCCCAATGGGAACGCGAATGTGTGTTTCCATTAAGTTATTATAGTAAAATGATAACATGGCTAAGATTTTTGGATGATATGTTGATTTTTTTGGAAAGGTACCCAGGAAGAACTAGCATCTTTTATCACTTATCTTAACTCTAGTACTTCATTTTTAAGGTTTACATACAAGGTAGCTGTAGAGAGTATAGATTACCTTGATATAAGACTGGTATGGGACAGGACCAACAAGAAATTACAATCAATGATTTTTAGGAAGGCAACATATTGTAATTCCTTTCTCCACTACAACAGTTGCCATCCTATGCATCAAAAGCAAAGCATAGTGAAAGGACAAATGGTACGGATTTCAAGATTAACGAGCAATGACACTGATTTTGAGAATGAGATATACACATTAATTGGCATGTTTAGAGACAGAGGATACCCATTTAAAATGTTGATTAAAACTAGGAATTATGTTATGCAGAACAGGAACAACAGATTTATTCCAACATTAAACAGAAAAACAGGTGTTATTATTAATAAAAATAACAACAAAAAAGTTTGTCAACTGATAGTATGTTAGTTCTCCCATACAGTAAGGATGCTTTGACAATCACATCCATAGTTCATAACACTTGGAAGACAATTTTTGATCAAGATAATATGAACATCTTAGGATTGTTTCCTAGAATTACCTATAGTAGGAGTCCTAACATCAAAAACTTATTGGAGAAGCAACAAACAATAACAAGAGTTTTAGTCTCCAAAATGTCAAAGTGTAATGCTTGCAAGGCCTGTACATTTATTAACGCAGGTCCATACTTTGCAATTGATGGTTATTATCGTACCCTTCCATGTCCTGGTAAATGCAACTGCAATACCAAAATGGTGATCTATATAGCTACCTGTATGCCCTGTTTTCTTTGTGGGTAAAACCACTAGGAAACTTAAGGAAAGGATATTGGAACATAGTAGAGACGTCAAGAAAGAGAAAAAAAGAGAATGTATAATATATGCAATTTAAGAACTGTAATAATTTCAAAAAGTTTCTGTTTTTTGTCATCGACTGAGTGTTTGATTATGGTACGGGTGGAGACTTGAACCTACATCTTGAGAAACTAGTTTGAGTGGCAAATAAGAACCAATGTCACTGTTTATCCTGGCATAAATGACAATATCTCATTAGCTCTTGTGTTAAAATTAAGGGCATTGGAGTTCTGAAAATATTTAAGGTCTGTTTATTCTTGTTCCTTGGTACCCTAAATACAATAAATGTACAAAGTACAATGTAGGCATTATGTAGTGTAACCAGTGTGTATTTTATATTTAACTTTTTTACCTAACATTTTTTAAACCAGCATTTTAACTAAGTTATACAATATTTTTATTTTATTAGCACAAGCATTTTAAAACAACTTGCTATAAGTGAATTAATATACATCTATATGTATACTAAAAGGTGATTTCTATTGAACACAGCACTTTGCTTATACCGATGTACTATCTTTTTAAATAAGTATCCATTCACTTCTCTATTGCATTGATCATGTGACTGTGTTAAGAAGTTTACTTAAGCTTGCATTTGAATTTTAACAGTTACTTTGATGAAGCCCTGGGAGCTACAAGGTGAAAGCGCTTAGTCTTTTTCTGTTAATAAAGTTGTCAAGTGCTACTGTTCTGTACAGGTTTGGTGGCGTTTTTTATTTTACTAGTTTTGAGTTTCTGCTCTTTTGAGTGTTTTTTCTGTTATTTTTTCATAGTAAATCTGTTTTTGTCTGCAAGTTGCTTAAATTCATAGAGCTGCTTTCTGTTTTACCTGTTCCATTTTGTTTTATGTTTTGAGAAATCTGCTTGGCCTGGTGTTTTTGCTCTATGTGGCAGAGTGATATTTAAATTCCCCAGGCTGCACATTTCACATGCTTTTCTTCATTGGTTAATTTGTTTCTTGAGTGATAGTTAAATACACAGTATATATGTGGCCTAGTCAAAAACTACAAGCACTGTTGGTGACTTCCTGGTGGTTATTTTTCCCGCAAACCATCCCATTCCTTGACCACCTACCCTCCCATTTCTTCTGCTTTTTAAGCTGCCTGCCCTTACTGTAAATTGAGCTTCATAAGCTCCTCCCTTTTTACACTGCTGTTGATATTTTGATTATTTATTTGCCTTTCCTTGTGCTTATTTTGGAAAAAAAAAAGTGCATTTTGCACCTCATTGTTTGTTCTACTGATTTACTTGCCCTGAATTCATTATCTAGCTGGCTGTTGGATAAAGTAATGCCTTTTTATACTCTAGCAAGCTATTTTCTGTCTTTTTACTTCAAGAAGGCAGAGTATTTTCCATCTAGTGTCAGTGGGTGGTAGCCTGATGTGTATAGATTGGAAAAACACAATAGAGATTCCTGAATGTAGTTTTATTGGTCGGAGGGTGCATTAATCTACTTATCTTGTTTTTAGCACTTTCATAACTTCAGAATTGAGTGGCTCTTGGCTCATTTCTACAAAGCAAAGTACTTTTAGTGCATAATCACACGTTTTCAAGCTGTTTAAAGTACAGTGCTGTCTTGAATTACTTTCATTAAGTTTGTTTGTGGTAGCATTTCTCTCCAGACACTCGTTTAGTCTGTTTTTACAGTAGGAGGACTGGGATTATTCATCTAGTGGTAGTTGGTGTTTCCTGGTCTAACTGAGTTGGGAAGCACACAAAAGGTCTCTTAAGTGTAGTTGTTTTATTAACCAGAGGGCTCAGTGGTCATTTTTCTGTATTTACAGGTGCAGTTAACCATTGACGAGACCCCTGTTCAAATCATTGATAGCTACAGGACCCCGACTTTGACTCAGGATGCCCACTCCAACTATCTGGACCTCTTCAAATCTATCAAGATTCAGCCCTTTATCCTGATCCTGGGAGACTTTAACTATCCAACCATAGATCGGAAGAGCTAAACCACAAATGCCAAAACACAAATGCCCAGAGATTCCTTGATTTCATCAGTGCAAATGCCTTGTACCAGTTGGTCGACACCTTCACAAGAGGTGAAAATATATTGGACTTGGTAACATGAGTAACCACTGCAGCATCTCTACAGTGTCATCCTCCCTGGTAAGATTTGACCCCGACCACACAATAATCACTTTCAAAGTCACCATCTCCCCTGCCCCCCCCCCCCCCCCCAGCTAGGGTGAAACAAAAAAAGTTTCCAAAGCTGATTACAACCTCCTGAGGAAAGGTAAAAGCAGCTTCACAGCCCACTCCCCCTCCATAGAAACTGGAACATATGTTCAAACCTACACCATACGAGCATTTATATAGCTGCATGGAATCAGGATTACCTGAGAGGACAAAAATTATCCTCAAGGAAGAGAAAACCTGTCTAGTGAACATCTGCAGTAAATAAACTCTATAATAAAAATAAAAAAAATTACTGTCCAGGGCAAAGGAGCAGCAGGTGCCTAATTGGAAGCAATCTCTCCTTAGCCTGACCAAGCAAATAAGAGGACTAGTGAAATCTTCTAAAGCAAAGTTTGAGTCCAAACTGGTCACATCTACTAAGGACAAGCATAAGCCTTCTTCAAATATGTCCACAATATCAGAAGATGTCTAATCTCAAAAGAAGCACTCAGATCTGTTCAAAACTGTTGGTCAAGGACACCACATACACAAATGCCATAGATATAGCCACCCTGCTGGCAGACAGGTTCAGTGAAAACTTCACTCCTCTGTTCCCCCCCATCAGTAAATCAGGAGATCCCAAACACCTGCCCCCCCCTCCCCTTATCTCTAGGGGGCAAGTCATCACTGTCCTCTCAAAGGCAAAAAATATATCCTCCATGGGACCCAACAACATCCCAGGCTGCATCATACATAACTCAGGCAGGAACTTGCAGAACCTTTAGGCACCCTATTCAGCCAAAGCCTGAGTACCAGATTTGTCCCAGCCAAGTGGAGGACAGCCAGTGTCATCCCTTTGCGCAAAGGTGGAGAATCCACCAATCCAGGAAATTATAGACCCATCAGCCTAACTAGCCTGATCTGCAAGGCTGTGGAGTGGATTATCATGGACCTCATTAAGAAGGACATTGGCAACCTCCAAACACTCGAGCTCACACAGTTTGGTTTTGTCAAGGGGAGGTCATGCCTGTTAAATTTGGTCAACTTCTTTTAGACAGTTACAAAGTCATGGACGAGGGGAAGATAGTGCACACCACCTACTCTGACCTGGCCAAAGCCTTTGATATTATTCCCCGCTTGTGTATAATAGATAAACTCTCTAAACTAGGCATGAATCCATATGTTACCAGTTGGTTAACAAACTGGGTCACTGATAGAACCCACCTAGTCAAAATAGGAAAAGTCACCTCAAGCAGTAGACCCATAATGAGCGGTGTACCCCAGGGACTGGTCTTGGTGCCTCTGTTGTTTGGGATATACTTTGAGGTGCAGGCCAAAACCAGTGGGCTATGGCTGACCAAGTTTGCAGATGACTGCAAGATGGGTGCTGTCATCAACCCTCTAATGATGTGGACACATCCAAGAGGGTCTCACCCAAACAAATGACTTTTGCCAGAAACATGGACTCAAACAAAATGCCAAAAAATACATCATCCCCTCTGGAGAGAGTGACCTCCTCTGAAATTATTTCATTAACAACAAGGTCGTAAGCATGCAGACAGTTGTAAGGGACTCGGGCACTCAGGTTGACAGAAAACTGAATTTTGACCACCATATTGCCTCCATTGTATGGAAATCTTTCTACATGGCCCACCTCATTAATATGAGTATCTCATCCAGAGACAAGGAGATCATAATATCCCTGTATTCTTCCCTTATAAGACACATTTATAAGACCCATTATTGAGTACAATGCCCCTTTCAGCATGTACCTCACAAAGCACATGCAGCAGCTGGAGAGACCACAGAGGTTCCTCAACAGGAGAATCCAGGGCCTCAAATATCTACCCTACACAGGCTAAAGGCCCTGTCCCACTACATAGTCTCATACACACTCCTCAGAGGTGACCTCTGTCTGGCATACAAAGCAATCTCAGAACCCATCCACAAGGCAAGTTCCACTCAAGTAACCCACACGTGTGACCTCAACCTGGTCTGTGACATCAATAGGACTTGGCTGGACAGATTTGTGTCCTAGAGACCCCCTTCTGTGGGATAGACTCCCTCTCCACGTCAAGCAGAGTTTCTCGTTAACCCTTTTTAAGTTCAACCTGGATAACTGGGTGGGGAACAGAAACTACACCCCTGGGATTCCACCTGTGCCCCTGCTGGACAGGGGCATTGAGTGCTGACTTGTCGGTACATGGGCTAAATTCTTGGATAGGCTTGTAAGGGCCTCAGCCAGTAGCCTAGTAAATTCATGTGATCATATGGTATAAATTTGGCACACTTACATAGAGCTGCTGTCCATGGCAGTGCCCTTACAGATGCAAACATTTAGAAATATTGCTTATTGTCAATATACTGTGAAAGTTTACTGTGGTATTTAATTTGCACTTCTTTAAAGTTGCATTGTAAAAAGTGCTGCAAGGGCTGCTGTTCTGCACTAAAATACATTGTATATAGTGTTTCTTGGTTAACATTAGGCATCTGATTGTGGTTTGTTAGCACTTGGCCTCCAAATCAGTCATTTTACATTAAGAGGGTAAAAGTCTGCACTCTTGTGGCAATAAAGGTCATATTTCACCTGTCTGAGCTGGGAATTACTGGTGGAAGTCTCACTGTGTGTTTACCTGAGTGGTCTTGGGGAATAGTTATGCTTGCTTTGTTCTGATCATATATAACGCTCATGTTTGTGCAAAGCTGCTCTTTGTGCAGCAGCAGTTACTGTAAAATCATCAGAAGTTTAAATTTCCATGTCAGAACTTTATCTCAATCCACATTACTAAGGGGGCAGCTAGCTTGTATGGTTAGCATTGTTTACTCAGTTAGGACTGTTTAGGTCTACCTTACCTTATTACACCATCCAGGACTATCGCTGCTCAGAGATATGGTTTGGGTGCTGGACAGCATCGCTGGTTAGGTCAGCTGTGGATTACACCAAGTAAGCACCCTTCCCTCATCTTGTTACAAACAACCTACACTCCTATCCCTTGCAAGTACAAATTAGGACATGTAACCACAGATGGACACTTCCAGCTAACTCTACATCCAGCTTGGTGGACTTGAGCATTCTGAGGCAATGTAGCAATTGCCTTATGTACATTGGCAACCACTTAATTTTCGAACAGATAAATGCAATATGTGACAGAAGTAGTTACACATTGACAGTGGAGGCTAGACTCTCACAGACAGAACAGCATCAAGCAGGTTGTCAGCAACTCACACACATCAGTCAGTGCACCCACAAAGGACCGTAGACAGTCACACATGTGGAGATGCTCACATGTAACTCACCCAAACCTAAAGGCCTCTCGGGTCCAGTCCTCAAGAACTCTGTATGCACACAAACAAGACTGTTCCCATCACAACACAAAAGCCACATTGTGTCTCAACTACCTGGCTAATAAGGTGAAACACTCCACAGCCCAATAATCTGGTCATAGTAGACTCCATTGTGAGACGCACTGATGTCCTTCTTATCAGGCTGGATAAGGATTAGATTCTGAAGATGTCTATTGCTACACTCTGAAAGTGCTTAATCTTTCATTAAACCTGAATTTGCTGTTTAGCTCCATGTAATCATCATTCCTACCAAGCTGGTGGTTGTTTTTTCACTATATGAAGAGAGATAGGATTGAGCTCTCAGAATGTGTCACAGGCAAGTATGAGCCTAACATTGAACAACAATCTACTGTCTCCATTAGTAATGCCACAATAACAGCAGAAAATGATTAACTTTAACAATTGGCTTTGCTATGAAAATCATTCCAAAGGGATCCAATACTTGTCGGCCAGGCTAACAGGTCACTTTGCTTTACCGGGGGGGTCTTCATCTGTCATCTCTAGGCTTTCGAATATCGGTCTAAACATTATCCGCCCCCATCGTATCTTTTTAAGCACTGCCAAACAAACAAAAACCTTTCAACATTACAAAAACTATTTGGGACAAGCTAATGGTGTTACTAATTTCTAGGAGTCTCAACAATAAACTTCTCTTCCTAGAAGCTCTCCTCTGTGGAGTTACTGAAACATGGTTCAAAGCCATGGAAAGCACTCTGGCAGTGCATGGCTATAACACCTTTTGTATGTTCCAACCACCCACTAAACATGAAAGAGGAAAAGGCAGAGGTGTATCTATCTAAAGGATAAGCACACCTCAAGGCTAGTCAGACAATGACATGCTTGAGCTACTCCATGTCCAACTAACCATGAGAACTCCATTATATTCTTGCTAGCTACAGGTGTCCCACCATGAACCAGGAAACCCATACATCATACTTGAAGTCACTAGAATCATTCACTATCCATGGCAATACCATATTCATGGGTGATTTTAACTACCCATTCATTAATTGGGAGGCACACACAGCCACTAACATACAGACCTAAAGATTTCTTGATTTACAAAGTCAAATGCCCTGTAACAGCTAGTCTGCATTTCCACTAGGGGAATAAATATTCTGTATCTGGTACTCACAAATATGGAAGAGTGTTTTTTACACACTGGTAAAAATCAGAACACAAAGCAGTCTCCCTTGAAATATAGGTAAAACTAGTCCCCTTGCCTAACCCTAATAAGCTTAAGAACTTTTCTAAGGCAAATTATCCCCTATTAGAAGATGGCATAGCTAGTTTCTAAGCTCCCCAAATGCAGAAAACACAGAAACCTATGCAGAGGCATACCCAAAAGCTCTGTATGACCATATAAACAACTGCATAAAAATGGCAGTGTGACGACAGGAAATGCTGCCAGCACAGCTAGCTGGAATTTTTTAAATGTCTTTTGTTTATTGGTTGGTACTAGGCTATTGGCCCTAGGGCCTATACAAGACTAGCCATAACAATTCCCTGGTTATTTCTTCTCACACTGTTTACTTCCTGGACCCCTGTCTAGCAGGGCGACTGATGTGATCCCTAGGGTGAATTTCCTTTCTCCCATCCAATTGTCAAGGTTCCTTTTGAAGAGGGCCAAAGAGGCGCTCTGCTTGATATGTATGGGCAGTCTATTCCAGAGTCTGGGGAGTCTCTGGGTCAGGAACCTATCCCTCCAGCATGGTTTTATTGTGATGACAAGGTTTAGATCCCTGGAGCGTGTGGCTCTGAGGGATAGGGATTTCTTTAAGTGTAGCATGTCCAACAGCTCTGGGTTTGACATGGCCTTGTATGTTAAGCAGAGATCACCTCTGAGTAGACAATATTCGACAGAGTATAGCTGGAGTTTTTTAAGGCAGTCAGCATAGGGCATCTGCTTTAGGCATGTGATTCTTTTAATGAGGTATTTCTGCGACCTTTCCAGTTGTTGCAGGTGTCTTGAGAGGTACATACCAAATGGGGCGTTGTGTTCTAAAATGGGTCTAATGAGGGATGAGTACAGTGGGACAATGACCTCCTTTTTTCTGGATGAAAAGCCCTTAGTGATGAGGTGTGCCACATAGAAGGATTTCCTGACTGTTGTGGCAATGTGGTTATCGAAGGTGAGACCACTGTCCACCTGTGTCCCTTAGTCTGTTATCACACTTTCGGTATTTAGTGTACTGCCACCTATGTGGTAATTCACGGGTACAGGTTTGTGATGTGAATATCAAACTGATTTGTACACGATGTTTGTGTTACAAATGTATTAGAACTGTTTGTAGTGTATATCAAACTGATTTGTACAGATGTTTGTGTTGAAAGGGTATTTGTAAAGTGCCTATGTTTGAAATGTATCCACAGTGTACTCCACTGGAGAGAACAGAAATATACATGCACTATTGTAACTGTTTACATGTATATGTTTTAACAGAGGAAACTGGAAGGTTAACCTCAGTCTAGCAAACTTTTATCTGAAGTTAAATCACTTCATGGGCTAGGCCATAAATCTGCTATCTCACAGGTTTCAATGCAGCAAGAGACACAAAGTCTGCACTAGGAAGCTTTCTGAGCTGTCTTTCGGGTGAACTCATTACTACTTTTGAAGCATGGAAGTATGAAACAGTTTTATGACTTCAAGCACCTGCCACAGAGCTGAGCAAAAGCCCTTGTCTGTGTATTTTTACAGATGGGTGCTAAATCCTGCCAGCTTCCAGAAATGGAGGTTTGCATGAGAACCTAGAAGTCAGATGACCAGAAGTGATGTCATTTTGCAAGCTATTCCAGATGTAATATGTTAGCTATTATTTTAAGAAGTCTCATAGTGAGACTGAGCATTCTGTATTCTGTCTTGGGTCTGACAACAAGGAACATTCACCAAATCTTCTGCCTTGCTCTACTAAGTAGGGA
The DNA here is from genome assembly GCF_019279795.1 of Protopterus annectens. Classification (NCBI taxonomy): domain Eukaryota; kingdom Metazoa; phylum Chordata; order Ceratodontiformes; family Protopteridae; genus Protopterus; species Protopterus annectens. The sequence continues at coordinate 1,499,250,846 of NC_056746.1, forward strand.
TTCAGTCAGGAATATAGTGAAGCTTAGTTTAGATATTGTTTTTCTTTAATTGTCTGAGCATGTCCTTCAATGTTGTTTTAAATATTTCCTGTGATTTGAACTCTGATGTCACTGTGAATATATATTTAGTATATTATTCTTTTATTATTAAATATATTTAAACCTTTCATTGTGGCTGATCTTTGTTGAATATTTAACTTTTGAGTACTTGCATATTTATTTGGTGACACTGTGAGGACCACTCCCAATAGCCTTGCTGTTGGTCAAACTATTTGTATTAATAATTTCATTCAGTATATTGGGTACCCTTGGAAGAGCCTTAAGGTAGCTGGCAGGATTGTCTGGTGGCAGTAGTACCTACCTTATAGTTTGGTGAAGAAGGGGGCATAGCTTGTAAACCTCTGCCAGTCTTTCACAGGTGTGTGTGTGAATCAAATCTCAAATAGAGTGTGTGTCAGCTACTTTGGCACAGACATGAAGCACTGGTTGGACAGAGAGGGTGCTGGAGGTCTTAGCTTAGACACTCAGCTGAGATCTCAACTCTATAGCTGTGCCAGTGGGGGGAGTCTTACTGGGGATCTGGAGAAAGATGGAGAAACCAGCCTCAGACTGACGTGTTCCCCATGTGCTCTTAAAGGAAATAGTGCTTGATGCAGAGAGCTGCATCTGGAGATACTGTGTGTACCTGTTATCCTCCCAGTGAATGTTTCCCACTGGTGCCAGTGGTGAGGATTGAGGCTGCTTGATTACTGGCCCAGAGGTGGTGGGGCATCACAGGCAGTACCAAGGCCAAAATAAACCCAGGTCAAACCACAAAAACAAGCCATGCTAGTGGACCCCCTGGTATTAATAGGCTGTACAACAAAAGAAAGAAAATCCTGCCTAAGTAAAAGGGAATGTGCACAACAGAGCAAAACGTTCCTCATTAGTCTAGACAAGCAAATCAGGGAACTAGTCAAGTCTGTGAAAGCAGACTTTGAAGTAAAAATAGCCTCCAATGCTAAAGATAACCATAAGGCGTTTTTAGTTATGTCTGCAATTTTAAGGGCAACACCCAACAATGTGCGTAATCAGTTGTAGATGGCATCACGTATACTCATCATCATCTTATCACCCCCAGTTCTCCCCCAAAAATACCCTGCACATATCCACTGCCAGTTATCACCAAAGAACAGGTTGCCACTCCACTCTCTAAAGCTAAAAACATGGCTTCAATGAGGCATCATGATATACCAGGTAGCCCCTTAAGCAGCTTCAGGCACATTAGGATCTCTGTTTAAGCATAACCTCCAGACTGGATTTGTCCAAATAGAGGGGAGGACAGCAACAGTCTCTCTGCATAAAGGTGAACCATCTACTGACCTGGGAAATTACAGACCCATACGTTTGACTGGTCTTGTATGTAAGGCCATGAAAAGAATAATCATGGACCAGATAAATAATGACATAGGAAGCCACCAAACACTTTACCCAACAAAATTCAGCTTTGAAAAAGGTCATGTCTACCGAGTCTAGTGGGTTTCTTTGAGAAGGTCACTAAAGCCATGGATGAGGGTAAAACAGCACATGCCACCTACCTCAACCTGGCCAAAACATTTGACACATTTCCCTACTCATGTATTATAAATCAACTCTCAAAACTGGCCATAAATTCCTACATTACCAGATGGATAGTGAATTTGCTCATGGACAGGATACATTTGGTTAAAGTGGGTGAATCCAGATCAAGCAAGAGGCCAGCTACTAGTGGTGTGCCACAGGGCTTACTGCTGTGACGACTCTTGTTCAGAATATACATCTCTAAAGTCAAGGCTAATGTGGAAGACCTCAGGATGACAGTTTGCTGACAACTCCAAGCTAGGGGCAGTCACTGATTCCCCCAGTGATGTAGTTATCCTTCAGGAGGGTCTAGATCAGACAAATGACTTATGCCAAAACCATGGTCTAAAACTAAATGTGAAAAAATGCAATATACCCTTTGAGAAGTCAAATACCCCTGTAAATTACAACATCAATAGCACACCCCTAAGTGTAGACTCAGACGTAAAAGATACACAGCTAGAATAGTAATCTGAGCTTTGACCACCATGTGTCTGCAGTGGTGAGGAAGTCCTTGTATGTAGCACAACCTATAAGCAAGGGTATGACATCCGGATCCAAGGAAATGATAGTCCTGCTGTACTCAGCCCTCATTAGACCAATAACCGAGTACAGTGCGCCATTTGTCATATACTTGACTAGGCACTTATAGCAGCTGGAGCAACCTCAGAAGTTCCTCAAAAAGAAAATACAGGGTATAAACAACATGTCCTATGAGGAGAGACTAAAAACCCCCTATCCCTTTACTCTGTCTTGTACCAAGTATTAGGGTAATGTATTCCTGACCTACAAGGTAATCATAAATCCAGCCCTGATGGAACTGCTACACATCCACAAGTCAAACAGCATGAGGGTCACCCAATCTAGGGATCTAAACTTAGTCAGCAGCTCAAATAAAACATGCTGGAGAAACGGATTCACTTCAGAAGCTCAAAATACTGAAATCTCAAATTTCAGTATCTCGAGCCCAAGAAGTGGAATCGACAAAACAACGAAAACTAAAAACCGCGAAATTCAAAACCTCGAATACTGGAAGTTTTGAATTTCGCGGTTTTACTACACACACACCATCCACCACACAAACACACACAATCACTCTACTACATGAAAGCAGGGGGGCAAGCCCCCCTGCACCCCCCATGTGGGGAGCTGGTCCTCCCATACCCCCCTACTTAAATATTCTCACTCTGAGGTCACACTACATACAAAAACACACAAAACACCACCACACAAGCTACTTTCTCTTCGCACACACACATCACAGCAACAAAACACACTGACACACACCACCACTCCTACCCAAACCCCTTAACACACACACACACACACACACACACACACACACACACACACACACACACACACACACACACACACACACACACTTACCTGAATAGATAACCATAGCAGAACTTTAGAAGCGCAAAATTCAAAATCTCTGATATTCGAGGTTTTGAATTTCGCGCTACTAAACTTTCGCTATTATGTGGATTCGGCTTCTTGGGCTCGAAATACTGAAATTCGAGATTTCAGTATTTTGAGCTTCTGAACGGAACCCGGAGAAACAGATGTGTCTAAGAGATTGCCCCTTCTTTGGAACAGGCTTCCTATTCACATTTAGCAGAGCCCTTCCCCTGGCCCTCTTCAAATGCAATTTGGATGAATGGATGGGGAATTGATTCACGCCTGGGGTAGCACGTCTCCCTTACAGACAGGGGCAATATGTAAGATACTCAAGGCATAGACACCATCCTCTTACCCCTAGGGTCCACATATTGGGTAAAATTGGGTTATATTGTTTAGGCTAGCAAGGGCTCTTAAGCCATTAGTCTTATCTCCTATGAACCTATACCTCCTGCCTTCTTGGTGCTCTTGCTCCTTATTTCTGCATTTCTCAATGCCTTTCTTTTCTTCCTTTGTTTATCTCCTGTTTTGCTCCATTTGTCATGAATGCATTACTGTCCGCTGTCCCTTCTGCATCTGGTACATTTGTTTCTACTGGCCTATTAGTGCATCAGATCCACAGGAATTAACTTCTGTCTCTTCAAAAGCTGAAACTCTACCAAAAGGTTGTCTGGCATCAAGTTAGCGTATATTAAGTAGGCAGGTACTGGGGGCAAACCACACTACAAGCATACTCACCCAGGAGTGCACTTTTTTCTTTTTCTTTTTTTTTTTTTTTGTACTTTCACTGAATTTGACCCTCACTTTAGTGGATTACATTTTTATATTTATAATGATTCAGGCTTCCTCTGTACTAAGCTGCTCCTCTTCAGTCACACCACTTTCACTTCTTATTTCTGTTGCCTCCTTTGTTCTTACCCTGCATCCTTGCATCGACTAATCTTCCTTTTGTCCCTCTCATCTCCTCACAATTCATGGCCACATGTCTTGTTACCCCTGTCTGTGGCTGACACTGACTTCAACATCCCTCGTCATCATTTTCAGCTGAATTGCCTCATTTTCTTCTACCCCAAACAGCCCACATGTTCTGATCCCACCTCTAACTGAAAGATGCCTAAGCCAAACTGCCATATGACGCCTGGGAAACCTGATGCTTCTCAGCCCATCACCTTTCTTTTAAGGCATTATTTTCTGTATTGACTTATTTCTCCTGAGTAATTCTTATTCTCCTCTTACATCTACCTACCTTGCAGCTTTGTGTGGCTTCTTTTCCTCCCATATCTGATTTGTGCTTTTGTACTTGCCTGCATGCAATGCTTTCTCACTCTGCCCTGCAACGTTAAGTTATAATACCATGACACAATACTTAGCACACTGCACCAAGTGTTTTTTGCTTACTTGCGGAGTTTACTATGCCCTAATTGAAAGTTGGGTAAGAAGTTCATTCTGCATGTGAATATACCAATAAAAAATGTGGGAACTGAAACTTGTTTCATTTGGTAACTACATTGCTGATATATCAGCTGGTGGTGGAAACAAAAGATTGCAGTATCAGTAGACAAGTTCACAAAATTCTGGGTAAAGTTGACTGTTTAACTGATATGCTTGTATATAGCATTGATTATAGCTGTGTACCAACTAAGTAGCACATTGTTTAAACAACAATGAGATTTCAAGTTAGAACTGATGTTGCCCATGGTTCTCATGTTAGTACAATTGCAATACGTACTAATGAAATTCATTGTGGTAGTGTGGTACGTTTAAGTTGCACTATTTTATATGCTAATTCTGCTAATGAAAGAGACAATGGCTTGAATTCAAACAGGATTATTATGAACCCCCCCTCCATAACCATACTTTTCAACTGTTCCAAATTTGGCAGAAAGTACCACTTTGAGCTCAAATAGGGTGGCATGAAATCCCAACTGGTCTCTAAATTCCTTGCTCAGGGTCATCATGACACAGCACCAGCCTGCCCTGAGGTGTCATCAACATACAAGGATCGGCGTGATTATGCTGATGGTGCTGTTTGCAAGCTCAGCAAGCAGGGGATGTTAAAGTAACAGTAAACAAACATGCAGAAACTGTTTGCCTTTTTTGGTCCTTTGCAACTTGAGAAGTATGACTACATGGTCAAGACAGAACACTGCACACAATGGAGGGACGAGGGCTGTTGAAACTGGGAACTGAACTGACTGAGCAGCAGCAGCAAGCAGGAACAATCCAAGACCAGGAGAAGGATTAATGAAAGATACCTCAACCAAAGTGCCAAAGGACCAGGAAGCAATGCCAAATGTTACAAAAAGCTTTTGCTTTTACTAAAGTATTCCTGGCTTTTGGTTAGTCTTGCTTATGTAATTGATTTTGCTGCCAAAAATACCATATAAAAGTCACCTACACATTTTTTTTTTGTATTACAACAGTTTCTGTCATATAAGTTTTACTGTGTTACTGTGGATATCTTCAGTTTTAATTTTGAATCCATCCACAACCCCTTTTTTCAATTTTTGTACAAGGGGTTCAGGTGTTGCTTCAACAGGGGCAATCATCTTGAGCCAAGGTTTACACCTCTGGGTGGCTAGCTCTGCCACAGTAGTTCTTCCACACCACAAACTCACATGCATACTCACACCTAAGGTCAATTTGGAGTGTCCAGTCCACCTACTGCATGTCTTTGGAATGTGGGAGGAAACTGGAGCATCTGGAGGAAACCCACACAAACACAAGGACATGCACACACCGCACAGAAGGCAGTCCAGGCAAGACTCGACCAAGGTTACCTCCTGCTGTGGTTGCAGATTCACACTTTGTAGCCGTACATATGTCCTTCCATTGTAAACTGCTTTTCCAGTCTCTCTTCTACCCTTCTCTAATGGATTCTTGTAGTTATCATGCAGTGCTTTATATGACCTAATTATGTCATGATGAATTTAGCATTTATAGCTACTGTTAGTGGCTTGTATCGCTGCATTTCACTCGTAATTTTACTTTCTATTGGAGGGTAGGTTTCACTGGAATATTTACTGCACTCTGCAGCAAGTGACGAAAGACATTGACATGGTTACTCTAAACATGTGTCAGGACTCAGGAATGCAATTCTTGTGTTGGCTGTTGCAGATGTAGTAATAGGATGGCTTAGATTATCTTCCATATGTTTTTCCGAGAAGTGTTTTCCTTTATTATTTGCTAGTAAATAGAGTTGCCTAAAATAACACCCACTAGATATCTCTCCTATTTCTAGTTCTGTGCTTGATCTACCACTATTAAATTTATGAAATCACATGTTTTATTACAGAAAAATGTGATTGTCTAATATTATTATGGAATCCACCCAGAGAGACCTTCAGATTAATTATTTTATAACATGCCTCTGGGTGCATTTAATAATAAAGTAATTGCATTAGCAAGTCTGGATATAGCTTGCATCATTATGAAAGTTCATTTTTTTATCCTCTCAAACTTGTGTTTGAGTCATGGTATCCCACCACCCTCTAGTGGGTGGAGCTATGCTATTGGGTATTGATATTTATGATAATTAGCTGTTAGATTTTTGGATAAATGTCCTTACTTTTGTCCAAATTTTTGATATCTGCTGGTTGAGAGGTGTGTAACCCTTTCCAATTTGGAGAAAACCCTAACAGTGAATTCCTGCTATCGGAAACTTCACCATGGACAGAGGTCCTGCAGACCATGATAGAAGATGAGGCAATCCAGGTTGAGCAGCTAATGCTAATTAACCAGGTGCTCTCCCCCAAGAAAATGCCTGTAGCTACTGATTTGCACTGTCAAGTTAGTCAGAACATCACCTGGTTGTGTAAATTACCATGGTTCGCAGAAAAATGTACCACTTTCAAAAGATGGTGGTCATTTATTGACTTCAGTGGAAGAAGTTAAAGTGCAGTAAGTTCAGCGAAGTTCAGTGGAAATGCGGGGATGGGGCAGTTTTAGTGTGTGCGCGCGTCTGTGTGTGGTCTGTGTGTGGTCTGTGTGTGTGTGCACGTGTCTGTGTGTGCGCACATCTGTAGAGGTATGATTGAAGTTGAATGAGTGTGTGCGCGCATGCAAATGTCTGAATGTGTCTGAGTGGGGGGGTGGATGATCCAATGCAACGCATGGGCCACCAATGTAAACAATACTGCTTTCAGAGATCTGACAGTGATAGTGGTAAAACAGATGAGATTCACAAATATGCAAATTAGTCTTTCTCACTGCCTTCAAATGGGTCTCTGAATCACATTTTTCATGGAGAGCATAAACTGACCATACTGTGGTAGGCACAGGTAATGAACTTGACTAATCTGAATCAGTTCTTATTGTAAAATATAATATATGAATTCTATTTTGGCTGAACCAAGAAACAGGGCTGCATTATATTTTGCAATATTTTTTTTTTCTTAACTGCTATCCTTTTTGTTCTTATTTTATTACTTGATAGCTCAAGTATGGTGATTGTGGGCTGTTAATTCATTAAATTATTTTGTATATATACAGTCTTTTTGTATATAATGTAACATCTTAGAAGTTAGAATTCCTAAGATATCAACTTTGTAGTTACTGTACTAAAATAAAAAAATTGTCAGTTTAGATATTTTTAATTAATGTATTGAGTATTCATCCATCATCCCCTTTTCCCATTTCGGCACATAGGTATTGGGTGTCATATCAACAGTGACCAAATAGTTATTTACATTTTACTAATATATTTCTCTGAGCACAGACTACAGTTTAGCAATGCACCATTTTTATTGTCCGAGAGAATGCTGTACCATGTTACTAGATTTGACACCAGTGGGTGAACGGATACAGAGAAAGTGAACCAGCATGAATTGCTGTTGGCTTGTATGTAATGCAGAGTTTGGTGTCAAGAGAACTGTATGAAAATGCATCACAGTTTGTTTAAATAAAAAGGGATCAACATGAAAAAAAGGAGACATCTCAGTGGTAAACCTGCCGAATAACTAGAGTGAACCATGGATTTGATCGTAGAAGCCTCAGTAGGGCACAGTTGCAGTAAAATTGTACCCCTTGACTACGCTGCAGTTAAAAGGAAAAACAAAAGAGCTTACCCCTCAGTTTGATAGTGCAGCAAACTCAAATAGAAGACCACTTGTTAGCAAAGTGAAAACAAAAACATAGCACTGTTAAAATAAAGCAAAATGAAAAAAAAAATAGAGCTAGTAAACTTTACCCTGTTACGTTCTTCCATTGTCAGTGCAGACTGAGTACCCTAACAAAAGCGAAAATAATGAAAATTGTATGTTTCACTTTGTTGCTGTCTTTTTATTTTATAAAGTGACTTATAATTTCTGAGTAAACAATTGATTGGATCAGTTGAATGGTTTAGTTCTGGATGAAACCCTGTTCAGTATAGTTCCAAATATTTTCTGTAACTCCTAGCTTTAAGTTTGTATTTTGTTCATTTATATTTTTAACCAACATTCTCTGATCTTTGAAACAGAAAAATGTATCAATCTTTTGGGATGAGATTTTAAACCATGCTAACTTCCTGTTATTGCTACTTGCCCACTTGTTCAACATAAAAAAGCTTTTATAAACAGGTTAATGATTAGTTCATAGCCAAAAAAAACCCCAAAACACACTAATTGCTTTTTGCAAAACAAGAGATTCAGAAATAGCCAGGCAGTATGCAGTAATAGATATCCTGAACAGCTAGAACAATTTAGTGGATTCACAATAGACAGCATTTATCTAAGGTGATTTAAATGCATCAAAATATCTATATAGAGTAGCTTCACTTCAGGATTTATTTGAGAATCCCTGTCTGCAAACTTCAAATTACCAGTGAAACATCACGTTTCTCTTATTTCAACCCCTGGAGTGCTACCCTTCTCATCCACGTTACTCAAATTTACAGTCATCTCTAACAGATCACTGGGAACTGCAGGCTTTGACCTGTATGCGTATCTGGAAGACAGGATATTTACCACCATAATTTCATGAAGGTCCGACCATATAAGTCAAGTTTTCTCCTACAGCCTTCAGACAGGATAAAGGGTTCCCTGCAGAGACTGTGTATGTTTGCAAGCTGTTTGATACTATGTAATTCATGACTTTAATGATGCAGACAGAGAGGACGGAATGTATGAGACAGGGTGTGTGGTGTGAAGAGAGTTGGCTGACTCACAGAGCACAGTAATGACTTACAAGAAATATTAAGTGGTGTGATGGATTGTGTCTGGGGGGGGACTCTACTTTGTTTCCAGATGTTTGCCTCTGATACACTCTTTGCATGAAAGGTTAGATTTCAGAGGAAACCATAGTTAAGGCAGTGTCACTGAATGAGAAAAACACCTTTCAACTGACTTTCAACTGAAAACATACATGGACATGGAAGAAACTGACTCATGACCTATGATAAAATTAAGAAAGGACCTTTAGTCAGGGCTTATACTATTAAGGTCTAGGCAATAAAATATTATAAATGGACTTAAGAACTGAAAGAACTACCGAATCTTAGAGATGAGACCTAGCATGATCGGAAAGATAATCTAACCCTAAAAAACATCAAAAATTCACACAGCTTAGAAACCTAGCAAAACAGGCAATAATGTGTCATAAAAGTCAACTCATAAAATCTAAATAAGATTCCATAATCAAAACCCCTAAACAATTATGTTGAGGTAAACCAATTAACTGAAAGAAAAAACACAACACAATACAATATCACACCAAAGTTCTCCCATTCAGACTTTCAGCATTTTCCAACCACCTTGCAATCTCCAATACCAATCAATATTGCCATTTACAGCCCAACTCCCCCCATTACATTCCACCCATTTACTTCAAACACATAAAAGCTATGGACATCGAGTCAGTCCTAAGGACATTCAGCCAACTGTACAACAAATATACATTGTCAGTCTCCCTGGTACTGATGGCATACATCCTTGGTTCATTTTTCATTGTAAGGATTTCATTACAGAACCCACCAAACTTATGATCAGTCTATGCGTAACTCAAAAGACAATGCCAAGTCTGTAGAAAATTATAAACCCACTTCCCAAACAACTTAACCCCATCCAAACCTCGCAATACTGACTTATCTCTATCCTCATAACCCTAGTAAATCTTCCAGAAAATCCCTTAAACTCCCAACTGTGTCAATACCTCAGCACTTACAATCTACTTTCTCACAAACCCACAGCTTTTGATCAGGTTGTAGCACTGACAACTTTACGGACCCTAACAGATGAAATATCCTAGGCAGTATTAAAGGTGAGTTCATAAGCACAATCTTCATAGACCTCACCAAAACATTTGATCTAGTGGCCCACAGTGTCTTGTTACACTACCTACTCAACATCAGTATCAGTGAAAATACCATTCCCTGTTTTAAACTCATTAGCACTTATCTGGTGTGGAATGTTGCACTTCTAGCAGCGTACACATATCTTGCATTCCAGGGCATTTTCTATAAAGTCAACTTAAAAGCATGAGATAAACAAATGCTAGCATTTTATTAACATTAAAAACTATTAAAACTGTACAAATTTCAATGTCATCAGTAAGAAGTATCCTTGACAGCAATAACTGCATTCATAAATACTATAATATATTAAAATCCGTATAAGTCCAGAATTATATTTTTCCTAAACGTTCTTAAACAAATTGTCATACCTTATAAACTATGCAACCTTGCCTTATGTTGGTAGAACACTTTTGTTAACCAGATGTAAGCTTTGACATGACAGCAAGAAACTCCTCTCAGGATCCATGTTTATTAAGACATTGTGGGTAACTCCCTGCTGGTGAGACAGTAAATCTGTTTTTGTCTGCAAGTTGCTTAAATTGACAGAGCTGCTTTCTGTTTTACCTGTTCCATTTTGTTTTCTGTTTTGAGAAATCTGCTTGGCCTGGTGTTTTTGTTTTATGTGGCAGATAGACACACAGACATCTAAATTACTCAGGCTCCACTTTGCACATGCTTTTTTATTGGTTAATTTTGTTTCTTGAGTGATAGTTAAATACACAGAATATATATGTTGCCTTGTCAAAAACTACAAACACTGTTTGCGACTCCCTGCTGGTTGTTTTTCCCTCTAGCCATCCCATTCCTTGACCATCTACCCTCCTATTTCTTGATCTTTTTTTTAAACTTGGTGTTTTTAAGCTGCCTGCCCTTACTGTAAATTGAGCTTCATAAGCTCCTCCCTTTCTACACTGCTGTTGATATCTTGATTTATTTATTTGCCTTTCCTTGTGCTTATTTTGATAACTGCATTTTACATCTCATTGCTTGCTCTACTGATTTACTTGCTCTGAATTCATTATCTAGCTGACTGTTCGAGTAGTGCATTTTTATACACTAGCAAGCTATTTTCTGTGTTTTTACTTCAAGAAGGCACAGTATTTTCCATCTAGTGTCAGTGGGTGCTAGCTTGACGTGTATAGTTTGGGGAAACACAATACAGATTCCTACATGTAGTTTTATTGGCAGGACAGTGTATTAATCTACTTATCTTGTTTTTAGCACTTGAATAACTTCAGAATCGAGTGGCTCTTGGCTCATTTCTACAAAGCAAAGTAATTTTAATGCATAATCACACTTTTTCAAGCTGCTTTAGTACACTGCTGTCTTGAATTACTTTCGTTAAGTTTGTTTGTTTGTTTGTGGTGGCATTTCACTCCAGACACTTGTTTGCTCTGTTTTTTACAGTAGGAGGACTAGGATTATTCATCTAGTGGTAGTTGGTGTTTCCTGGTCTAACTGAGTTGGGAAGCACACAAAAGGTCTCTTAAGTGTAGTTGTTTTATTGGCCAGAGGGCTCAGTGGTCATTTTTCTGTATTTCCAGGTGCAGTTAACCATTGACAAGACCCCTGTTCAAATAAGTTAGTTACAGGGCCCCAACTTTGACTCAGGATGCCCACTCCACCTATCTGGATTTCTTCAAATCTATCAAGATTCAACCCTCTACCCTGATCCTGGGAGACCTTCACTATCCAACTATAGATTAGAACTACTCATGCCAAAGCACAAATGCACAGAGATTCCTTGATTTTGTCAGTGCAAATGCCTTGTACCAGCTGGTCAACATCCCCACAAGAGGTGAAAATATACTGGACTTGGTATTAACCAGCATTTGTAACCACTGCAGCATCTCTACAGTGTCATCCTCCCTGGGGTAAGATCTGACCACACAGCGGTCACTTTCAAAGTCACCATCTCCCCTGACCCCCACCCCCAGCTAGGGTGAAACAAAAAAAACTTCTCCAAAGCTGATTACAACCTCCTGAGGGAAGGTAAAAGCAGATTCACAGCCCACTCCCCCTCCAAAGGAACTGGCACATATGTCCAAATATACACCAATGGACCATACGAGCATGTATATAGTTGCACGCAATCAGGATTACCTGAGAGGACAAAATCATCCTCAAGGAAGAGTAAACCTGTCTAGTGAACATCTGCAGTAAATAAACTCTATAATAAAAATAAAAAATTGCTGTCCAGGACAAAGGAGCAGGTGCCTAATTGGAAGCAATCTCTGCTTAACCTGAACAAGCAAATAAGAGCACTACTGAAATCCTCCAAAGCAAACTTCAAGTCCAAACTGGCCACATCTACTAAAGACAGTCATAAGACCTTCTTCAAATTTGTCCACAGTCTCAGAGGCACTCAGATCTGCTCAGAACTTGTTGTCAAGGACACCACATATACAAATGCCATAGATAATAGCCAAACTGCTGGCAGACAGGTTCAGTGAAAACTTCACCCCTCTGTCCCCCCATCAGTAAATCAGGACATCCCCAGCACCTACCCCCCTCCCCTTATCTCTATGGAGCAAGTCATCACTGCCCTCTCAAGGGCAAAAAATACAACCTCCATAGGACCAGACAACATCCCAGGCTGCATTTTACATGAACTCAGGCAGGAGCTTGCAGTACCTTTAATTACCCTATTCAACCAAAGCCTGAGTACCAGCTTTGTCCCAGCTGAGTAGAGGACACATACTGTCATCCCTTTGCACAAAGCTGGAGCGTCCACCGATCCAATAAATTATAGACCCATCAGCCTAACTAGCCTGATCTGCAAGGCCATGGAGCAGATCATGGACCTCATTAACAAGGACATTGGCAACCTACAAACACTGATCTCGCACAGTTTTGATTTTCTGAAGGGGAGGTCATACCTGTTAAATTTGGTCGACTTCTTTGAGACAGTCACCGAAGCCATGGACGAGTGGAAGATGGTTCACACTGCCTACCTTGATCTGGCCAAAGCTTTCAATACTGTTCCCCACTTGGGTATAATAAACTCTCTCAACTAGGCATGAATCCATATGTTACCAGATTGTTAAACTGGGTCACTGATAGAACCCACATAGTCAAAATAGGAGAAGCCACCTCAAGCAGTAGACCTATAACAAGTGGTGTGTCCCAGGGATTGGTCTTGGTGCCTCTGTTTGCTATATACTTTTCTGAAGTGCACCAAAACCAGTGGGCTATAGCTGATTAAGTTTGAGATGACTGCAAGCTGGGTGCTGTCATCAATTCCCCTAGTGAAGAGGGTCTCACCCAAACAAATGACTGCTGCCAGAAACATGGCCTCAGGCAAAATGCTAAATAATGCATCATCATCCTCTTTGGAGAGAGTGACATCCCCACAGATTATCACATTAATAAGGTCCTAAGCATACAATCGGTTGAGAGATTTGGGGCACTCGGGTTGACAGCAAACTGACTTTTGACCACCATATTGCTTTCATTGTATGGAAAGCTTTCTACATGGCCCACCTCATTAATAAGGGTATCTCATCCAGAGACAAGGAGGTCATAAAATCCCTGTATTCTTCCCTTATAAGACCCATTATTGAGTACAATACCCCTTTTGGCATGTACTTCACAAAGCACATGCAGCAGCTGGAGACATCACAGAGGTTCCTCACCAGGAGAATCCACGGCCTCAAACATCTACTCTACATAGATAGGCTAAAGTCCCTGTCCCTCTACTCAGTCTCATACAGACTCCTCAGAGGTGACCTCTGTCTGGCATACAAAGCAGTCGCAGACCCCATCTTGATGGGACTGCTTCATATCCGCAAGTAAAGTTCCACTCGAGTAACACACAGGCATGACCTCAACCTGGTCTGTGACATCAATAGGACTTGTTGGCGGGATAGATTTGTGTCCCAGAGACTCCCCCTTCTGTGGAATAGACTCCCTCTCTACATCAAGCAGAGTACCTCATTATCACTTATTAAAAGCAACCTGGATAACTGGAGGGGGAACAGAAAATACACCCCTGGGATTCCACATATGTCCCTGCTGGACATTGGCATAGGTTGCTGACTTGTCAGAACATGGACTAAATTCTTGGCTAGACTTGCAAGCGCCTAGGGCCCAATAGCCTAGTAACTTCCTGTGATCCTATGATATATATTTGGCACATTTACATGGAGCTGCTTTCCATGCCAGTGCCCTGTACAGATACAAACATCTAGAAATATTGCTTATTTTCAATATACTGTGAATGTTTACTGTGCTATTTATTTATTTAGTTTGCACTTCTTTAAAGTTGTATTTTCAAAGTGCTGTAAGGGCTGGGGTTCTGCACTGAAGTACATTGTATCTAGTGTTTCTTGGTTAATATTAGGCATTTGGTTGTGGTTTATTAGCACTTGGGCTCCAAATCAGTCACTTTACATTAAGAGGGTCAAAGTCTACACTCTTGTGGCAATAGAGGTCTTATTTCATCTATCTAAGCTGGGGAATTACTAGTGGAAAGCTCATTGTGTGCTTACCTGAGTGGCCTTAATACTTGCTTTGTTCTGATCATATATAAATCTCAGTCCACATTAGTCAGGGGGCAACTAGCTTGTATGGTTAGCATTGATCACTCATTTAGTTATGACATTTTAGGTCTACCTCACATTATTATACCATCCAGGACTATCGCTGCTCAGAGAGCATCTGGTTTGGATGCTGGGCAGCATCGCTGGTTAGGTCAGCTGCAGATTACACTAAGTAAGCACCCTTCCCTCATCTTGTTACAAACACTCTCCACTTCTATCCCTTGCCAAGTACAAATTAGGACCTGCAACCAGAGATGGACACTTTCCAGCAAACTCTGCGTTTAGCTTGGTGGACATGAGCATTCTAAGCCAATGTAGCAATTGCCTTATGTGCATTAACAACCACTTAATTTTCGAACAGATAAATACAATATGTACAAGAAGTAGTTACACACTGACAGTGCAGGCTAGACTCTCACATACAGACAAAAAGCAACAAGCAGGTTGTCAGCAACTTACACACATCACTCAGTGCACCCACAAAGGAGGACCATAGACACAGTCACACATGCGGAAGTACTCACATGTAACTCACCCAAACCTAAAGGCCTCTCAGATTCAGTCCTGAGAAACCCTGTTTGCACACAGACAAGACAGTTCCCATCACAACACATAAAGCCACATTGTGTCTCAACTACCAGGCTTGTAAGGTGAAACACTACACAGTCCAATATTCTGGTCATAGTAGATTCCATTGTAAAACACACTGATGTCCCTCTTATCAGGCTGGATAAGGATTAGATTCTGATGAACTCTGTTGCTACACTCTGATGGAAGCGCTTACTATTTCATTAAACCTGAATTTATTATTTAGCTCTATGTGATCGTCATTCCTACAAAGCTGGTGGTTGTTTTTTTCACTATATGAAGAGAGATATGACTGAGCTCTCAGAATGTGTCACAGGCAGGTCTGAGCCTAGCACTGAACAGCATTCTGTCTTCTCCTTGTATAATGCCACAGTACTAGTAAAAATGATTGTCTTAGCTTTGAATATCATTCCAAAGGGGTCCAATACTTGTCAGCCTGGGAGGACATGGTTGGTAAGTCACTTTGCTTTGCAAGGAATGGTCTTCGTCTGCCACCTCTAGGCTTTTGGATATCAGTCAAAACATCCACCCCATAATATCTTTTTTAGGCAATGCCAAACACACAAACCTTCCAACTTAACAAAAGCTACTTTGGGACAAGCTAAAGGTGTTACTACTCATAAGAGTCTCAACAATAAACTGCTCTTCCTAGAATCTCTCCTCAACCTGAGAATACTGATGTCTGTGGAGTTACTGAAACATGGTTCAAAGCCATGGAAAGCACTCTGGCAGTGCATGGCTATAACACCTTTTGTATGTTCCAACCACCCACTGAACATGAAAGAGGCAGAGGTGTATCTATCTAAATAAGGGATAATCACACCTCAAGGCTAGTCAAACAATATGACATGCTTGAGCTACTCCATGTCCAACTAACCATGGGAAAACTCCATTGTCATATTCTTGCTAGGTACAGGTGCCTCACCATAAACCAGGAAACCCATACATCATACTTGAAGTCACTAGAATCACTCACCATCCAGCCCAATACCATATTCATGTGTGATTTTAACTACCCCAGCCTTAATTGGAAGGTACACGCAAGCACTAACATGCAGACCCAAAGATTTCACTGTTTACAAAGTCAAATGCCCTGAAACAGCTAGTCTGCATTTCCACTAGGGGAACAAATATTCTAGATCTGGTACTCACAAATATGGAAGAGTGCTGCACATCCCCAGTGTGATATACTCACTGGTAAAATCAGACTGCAAAGCAGTCTGCCTTGAAATACAGGTAAGCCTATTCCCCCTCCCTGACCCCAATAAGTTTAAGAACTTCTCTAAGGCAAATTATCCCCTATTAGGAGACACCATAGCTGGTTTCCAAGCTCCCCCAAATGCAGAAAACACAGAAACCTATGCAGAGGCATACCCAAAAGCTCTGTATACCCATATAAACAACTGCATAGAAATGGCAGTGTGTGACGATAGGAGGTACTGCCAGCACAGGTAGCTGGAATTTTTTAAATGTCATTTGTAAATATCAAACTGATTTATACAAGATACTTGTGTTACAAATGTATTAGAACTGTTTATCATGTTTATGTCAAACTGATTTGTACAGATGTTTGTGTTGAAAAGGTATTTGTAAAGTACTTGTGTTTGAAATATATCCACAGTGTGTCGTACTGGAGAGAACAGAAATATACATGCACTATTGTAACTGTTTAAATGTATATGTTTTAAAAAGGAAACTGAAAGGTTAACCTCAGTCCAGCAAACTTTAAAATATATCTGAAATTAAATCACTTTATGGGCTAGGCCATAAATCTGCTATCTCACAGGTTTCAATGCAGTCAGAGTCACAAAGTCTGTACTAGGAAGCTTTCTGCATTGTCTTTGGGATGAACTCATTACTACTCTGGAAGCATGGAAGTATGAACCTGTTTTATGATTTCTAGCACCTGCTGCAGATCTGAGCAAAAGCCATTGTCTGGGTATTTTTACAGGTAGGTGCTAAATCCTGCCAGCATCCAGCAATGGGGTTTGCATGACAACCTAGAAGTCAGATGACCAGAAGTGATGTTATTTTGTAAGCTGTCCCAGAAGTGTTAGTAAGATTGAGCATTCTGTATTCTGTCTTGGGCTTGACAGCAAGGACCATTCACCAAATCATCTGCCTTGCTGTATTAAGTGAGTAGGGGTTTAGTCAGGAATATAGTGAAGCTTAGTTTAGATATTGTTTTTCTTTAATTGTCTAAGCATGTCCTTCAATGTTATTTTAAATGTTTCCTGTGATTTGAACCCTGATGTCACTGTGAATATATATTTAGCATTTTCTTGTTGTTTTATTGTTATTAAATATATTTAAACCTTTCATTGTGGCTGATCTTTTTAGAGATATTTATGTTTTGAGAGTACTTGCATATTTATTTGGTGACACTGTATGGGCCACTCCTAATAGCCTTGCTGTTGGTCAGACTACTATTTATATTAATATTAATTTCACTCAGTATAATGGGTATCCTTGGAAGAGCCTTAAGGTAGCTGGCACGAGTGTCTGGTGGCAGTAGTAACTACCTTATAGTCTGAGGAAGAAGAGGCCATAGCTAGTAAACCTGTGCCAGCCTTTCCCAGGTGTGTGTGTTGTGGTGGGGGTGTGTGGTGTGTGTGTGTGGTGTGTGTGGTGTGTGTGGTGTGTGTGGTGTGTGTGTGTGTGTGTGTGTGTGTGTGTGTGTGTGTGTGTGTGTGTGTGTGGTGTGTGTGTGTGTGTGTGGTGTGTGTGCGTGTGTGTGTGTGTGTGTGGTGTGTGTGTGTGGTGTGTGTGTGGTGTGCGGTGTGTGTGTGTGTGTGGTGTGTGTGTGGTGTGTGTGTGTGGTGTGTGTGTGTGGTGTGTGTGTGGTGTGTGGTGTGTGTGGGTGTGTGTGGTGGTGGTGTGTGTGTGTGTGGTGGTGGTGTGGAGGGTGACTGTGCATGTAGTGGGGTGTGTGAGTGCGTGTGGTGGGGTTTGTTAGTGTGGTGGGGGGGTGTGTTTGTGTGGTGGGTGTGTGTGTGTGTTGGGGTGTGTGTGTGTTGGGGTGTGTGTGTAGTTGGTGTGTGTGTGTGTGTTGGTGGGGTGTGTTGGTGGGGTGTGTGTGTGTGTGGGTGTGTGTGTGTGTGTTGGTGTGTGTGTGTGTGTGTGTGTGTGTGTGTGTGTGTTGGTGTGTGTGTGTGTTGGGGTGTGTGTGTGTGTGTGTGTGTGTTGTGTGTGTGTGTGTGTGTGTGTGTTGTGGGGTGTTGTGTTGTGTTGGGGGGTGTGTTGGGTTATGGTGTGTGTGTGTGGTGGGTTGGGTGTGTGGTGTGTGTGGTGGGGGTGTAAATCAAATCTCAGAGGGTGTGTTGTCAGCTACTTGGGCACAGACATGAAGCACTGGTTGGAGAGATAGGGTGCTGCAGGTCTTGGCTTGGACACTCAACTGATATCTCAACTCTATATATCCATTGTGGAGTCTTACTGGGGATCTGAAGGAGGAGCCTTACTGGGGATCTGAAGGAGGAGCCTTACTGGGGATCTGAAGGAGGAGTCTTACTGGGGATCTGAAGGAGGATGGAGAAATCAGCCTCAAACTGTGTTATGTGCTCTTAAAGGAAATTGTGCTTGATTATGCTTTATGCAGAGAGCTGCATCTGGAGATACTGTGTGTGTGTACCTGTTATCCTCCCAGTTAACGTTTCCCACTTTTGCCAGTGGTGAGGATTGAGGCTGCTTGATTACTGACCCAGAGGTGGTGGGGCATCACAGGCAGTACCAGGCCAAAATAAACCCAGGTCAAACCACAAAAACAAGCCATGCTAGTGGACCCCTGGTATTATTAATAGGTTGTACAACAAAGGAAAGAAAATCCTGTCGAGAAGTAAGAGGGAATATGCACAACAGAGCAAAACGTTCCTCCATTAGTCTACATAAGCAAATCAGGGAATGAGTCAAGTCTCTGAAAGCAGACTTTGTGGTAAAAATTGCCTCCAATGCTAAAGATAACCTTAAGGCATTTTTCAGTTATGTCCACAATTTTAAGGGCAACACCCAACAATGTGTGGAATCAGTTGCAGATGGCATCACCTATACTCTTGACAGAAGATGTAACAAATCTGCTGGCCAATAAATTCAACTCAAATTTCATTTCCTTATCACCCCCAGTTCTCCTTCAAGAAATACCCTGCACATTTCCACTGCCAATTATCACCAAAGAACAGGTTGCCACTGCACTCTCTAAAGCTAAAAACATGGCTTCAATGAGGCCTGATGATATACCAGGTAGTTTCTTAAACATCTTGAATCAGGATGTTTTAGGCCCATTAGAATCTCTGTTTAAGCATAACCTCCAGACTGGATTTGTCCTGATAGAGTGGAGGACAGCAACAGACCCAGGAAATTACAGACCCATAAGTTTGATTGGTCTTGTATGTAAGGCCATGAAAAGAATAATTATGGACCTGATTAATAATGACAGGAAGCCTCCAATCACTTGACCCAACACAATTCAGCTTTGAAAAAAGGAGGTCATGTCGATTGAATCTGGTGGATTTCTTTGAGAAAGTCACTAAGGCCATGGATGAGGGTAAAACAGCACATTCCACCTACTTCGACCTGGCCAAGGCATTTGACACATTTCCCTACTCGATGTATTATAAATTCACAAAGCTGGCCATAATTTCCTACATTACCAGATGGATAGCCAGTTTGCTCATGGACAGGACATGTGGTTAAAGTGGGTGGATCCAGATCCAGCAAGAGGCCAGCTACTAGTGGTGTGCCACAGGGCTTAGTGCTGCGACCACTCTTGTTCAGAATATACTTCTCTGAAGTCAAGGCTAATGTGAAAGACCTCAGGATGACAGCTTGCTGATGACTCCAAGCTGGGGGCAGTCACTAATTCACCCAGTGATGTAGCTATCCTTCAGGAGGGTCTAGATCAGACAAATGATTTATGCCAAAACCATGGCCTAAAACTAAATGTGAAAAAATGCAATATACCCTTTGGGAAGTCAAATACCCCTGTAAATTACATCATCAATAGCACACCCCTAAGAGTAGACTCAGACGTAAAAGATACACAACTAGAATAGTAATCTGAGCTTTGACCACCATGTGTCTGTAGTGGTGATGAAGTCCTTGTATGTAGCACAACCTGTAAGTAAAGGTATGACATCCAGATCCAAGGAAATGATAGTCCTGCTGTACTCAGCCCTCATTAGACCAATAACAGAGTACAGTGCGCCATTTGTCATATACATGACTAGGCACTTACAGCAGCTGGAGCAACCTCAGAAGTTCCTCAAAAAGAAAATACAGGGTATAAACATGTCCTATGAGGAGAGACTAAAAACCCTATCCCTTTACTCTGTCTTGTACCAAGTATTAGGGGTAATGTATTCCTGACCTACAAGGTAATCATAAATCCAGCCCTGATGGAACTGCTACACATCCACAAGTCAAACAGCATGTGGGTCACCCAATCTAGGGATCTAAACTTAGTCAGCAGCTCAAATAAAACATGCTGGAGAAACGGATTCACTTGAGAAGCTCAAAATACTGAAATCTCGAATTTCAGTATCTCGAGCCCAAGAAGTGGAATCGACAAAACGACGAAAACTAAAAACCGCGAAATTCAAAACCGCGAATACCGGAAGTTTTGAATTTTGCAGTTTTACTACACACATACACACACACACACACACACACACACACCCATCCACCACACAAACACACACAATCATTCTACTACATGAAAGCAGGGGGGCAAGCCCCCCTGCAACCCCCCATGTGGGAGCTGCTCCCCCCACACACCCCTACATAAATATTCTCACTCTGAGGTCGCACTACATACAAAAACACACAAAACACCACCACACAAGCTACTTTCTCTTCGCACACACACATCACAGCAACAAAACACACTGACATACACCACCACTCCTACCCAAACCCCTTAACACACACACACTTACCTGAATACATAACCATAGCAGAACTTTAGAAACGCGAAATTCAAAACCTCTGATATTCGAGGTTTTGAATTTCACGCTACTAAACTTTCGCTATTGTGTGGATTCGGCTTTTTGGGCTCGAAATACTGAAATACGAGATTTCAGTATTTTGAGCTTCTGAACGGAACCCGGAGAAACAGATGTGTCTAAGAGATTGCCCCTTCTTTGGAACAGGCTTCCTATTCACATTTAGCAGAGCCCTTCCCCTGGCCCTCTTCAAATGCAATTTGGATGAATGGATGGGGAATTGATTCACGCCTGGGGTAGCACGTCTCCCTTACAGACAGGGGCAATATGTAAGATACTCAAGGCATAGACACCATCCTCTTACCCCTAGGGTCCACATATTGGGTAAAATTGGGTTATATTGTTTAGGCTAGCAAGGGCTCTTAAGCCATTAGTCTTATCTCCTATGAACCTATACCTCCTGCCTTCTTGGTGCTCTTGCTCCTTATTTCTGCATTTCTCAATGCCTTTCTTTTCTTCCTTTGTTTATCTCCTGTTTTGCTCCATTTGTCATGAATGCATTACTGTCCGCTGTCCCTTCTGCATCTGGTACATTTGTTTCTACTGGCCCATTAGTGCATCAGATCCACAAGAATTAATTTCTGTTTCTTCAAAAGCTGAAACTCTACCAAAAGGTTGTCTGGCATCAAGTTAGCGTATATTAAGTAGGCAGGTACTGGGGGCAAACCACACTACAAGCATACTCACCCAGGAGTGCACTTTTTTCTTTTCTTTTTTTTTTTTTTTTTTTTTGTACTTTCACTGAATTTGACCCTCACTTTAGTGGTTTACATTTTTATATTTATAATGATTCAGGCTTCCTCTGTTCTAAGCTGCTCCTCTTCAGTCACACCAATTTCACATCTTATTTTTGTTGCCTCCTTTGTTTGTATCCTGCATCCTTGCATCGACTAATCTTCCTTTTGTCCCTCTTGTCTCCTCACAATTCATGGCCACATGTCTTGTTACCCCTGTCTGTGGCTGACACGGACTTCAACATCCCCAGTCATCATTTTCAGCTGAATTGCCTCATTTTCTTCTACCCCAAACAGCCCACATGTTCTGATCCCACCTCTAACTGAAAGATGCCTAAGCCAAACTGCCATATGACACCTGGGAAACCTGATGCTTCTTAGGCCATCACCTTTCTTTCTAGGCATTTTTTTCTGTATTGACTTATTTCTACTGAGTAATTCTTAATCTACTCTTACATCTACCTACCTTGCAACTTTGTGTGGCTTCTTTTTCTGTACTAAATCCTTGTCCTTCTCCCTTATCTGATTTGTGCTTTAGTACTTGCCTGCATGCAGTGCTTTCTCACTCGGCCCTACAGGTTATAATACCGTGACACAATACTTAACACACTGTAGCAAGACTTGTTTTGCTTACTTGCAGAGTTTACTATGTTCCAATTAAAAGTTGGGTAAGACGTTCATTCTGCATGTGAATACACAATTAAAAAAATGTGGGAACTGACAAACTTGTTTCATTTTAGTAACTACATTGCTGATGTATGGAGACAAAAGATTGCAGTATCAATAGACAAGTTCACAAAATTCTGGGTAAAGTTGGTAGTGTTGTGTATATAGCATAAATTATAGCTGTGTACCAACTAAGTAGCACATTGTTAAAACAACAATGAGATTTCCAGTTAGAACTGCTGTTGCCCATGGTTCTCATGTTAGTATAATTGAAATGCGTACTAATGAAATTCATTGTGGTAGTGTGGTACATTTAAGTTGCACTGTTTTGTATCCTATTTCAGCTAATGAAAGAGACAATGGCTTGAATTCAAACAGAATTATTGTGACCCCCCCCCCCCCCCGTAACCATACTTGCCAACTGTTCCAAATTTGGCAGAAAGTACCACTTTGAGCTCAAATAGGGTGGCATGAAATCCCAACTGGTCTCTAAATTCCTTGCTCAGGGTCATCATGACACAGCACCAGCCTGCCCTGAGGTGTCATCAACATACAAGGATCGGCGTGATTATGCTGATGGTGCTGTTTGCAAGCTCAGCAAGCAGGGGATGTTAAAGTAACAGTAAACAAACATGCAGAAACTGTTTGCCTTTTTTGGTCCTTTGCAACTTGAGAAGTATGACTACATGGTCAAGACAGAACACTGCACACAATGGAGGGACGAGGGCTGTTGAAACTGGGAACTGAACTGACTGAGCAGCAGCAGCAAGCAGGAACAATCCAAGACCAGGAGAAGGATTAATGAAAGATACCTCAACCAAAGTGCCAAAGGACCAGGAAGCAATGCCAAATGTTACAAAAAGCTTTTGCTTTTACTAAAGTATTCCTGGCTTTTGGTTAGTCTTGCTTATGTAATTGATTTTGCTGCCAAAAATACCATATAAAAGTCACCTACACATTTTTTTTGTATTACAACAGTTTCTGTCATACAAGTTTTACTGTGTTACTGTGGATATCTTCAGTTTTAATTTTGAATCCATCCACAACCCCTTTTTTCAATTTTTGTACAAGGGGTTCAGGTGTTGCTTCAACAGTGGCAATCATCTTGAGCCAAGGTTTACACCTCTGGGTGGCTAGCTCTGCCACAGTAGTTCTTCCACACCACAAACTCACATGCATACTCACACCTAAGGTCAATTTGGAGTGTCCAGTCCAGCTACTGCATGTCTTTGGAATGTGGGAGGAAACTGGAGCATCTGGAGGAATCCCACACAAACACAAGGACATGCACACACCGCACAGAAGGCAGTCCAGGCAAGAATCGACCAAGGTTACCTCCTGCTGTGGTTGCAGATTCACACTTTGTAGCCATACATATGTCCTTCCATTGTAAACTGCTTTTCCAGTCTCTCTTCTACCCTTCTTTGATGGATTCTTGTAGTTATCATGCAGTGCTTTATATGACCTAATTATGTCATGATGAATTTAGCATTTATGGCTACTGTTAGTGGCTTGTATCGCTGCATTTCACTCGTAATTTTACTTTCTATTGGAGGGTAGGTTTCACTGGAATATTTACTGCACTCTGCAGCAAGTGATGAAAGACATTGACATGGTTACTCTAAACATGTGTCAGGACTCAGGAATGCAATTCTTGTGTTGGCTGTTGCAGATGTAGTAATAGGATGGCTTAGATCATCTTCCATATGTTTTTCCTAGAAGTGTTTTCCTTTATTATTTGCTAGTAAATAGAGTTGCCTAAAATAACACCCACTAGATATCTCTCCTATTTCTATTTCAGTGCTTGATCTACCACTGTTAAATTTATGAAATCACATGTTTTATTACAGAAAAATGTGATTATCTAATATTATTATGGAATCCACCCAGAGAGACCTTCGGATTAATTATTTTATAACATGCCTCTGGGTGCATTTAATAATAAAGTAATTGCATTAACAAGTCTGGATATAGCTTGCATCATTATGAAAGTTCATTTTTTTATCCTTTCAAACTTGTGTTTGAGTCATGGTATCCCACCACCCTCTAGTGGGTGGAGCTATGCTATTGGGTATTGATATTTATGCTAATTAGCTGTTAGATTGTTGGATAAATGTCCTTACTTTTGTCCAAATTTTTGATATCTGCTGGTTGAGAGGTATGTAACCCTTTCCAATTTGGAGAAAACCCTAACAGTGAATTCCTGCTATCGGAAACATCACCATGGACAGAGGTCCTGCAGACCATGATAGAAGATGAGGCAATCCAGGTTGAGCAGCTAATGCTAATTAACTAGGTGCTCTCCCCCAAGAAAATGCCTGTAGCTACTGATTTGCACTGTCAAGTTAGTCAGAACATCACCTGGTTGTGTAAATTACCATGGTTCGCAGAAAAATGTACCACTTTAAAAAGATGGTGGTCATTTATTGACTTCAGTGGAAGAAGTTAAAGTGCAGTAAGTTCAGCGAAGTTCAGTGGAAATGCGGGGATGGGGCAGTTTTAGTGTGTGCGCACGTCTGTGTGTGGTCTGTGTGTGGTCTGTGTGTGTGTGCACGTGTCTGTGTGTGCGCACATCTGTAGAGGTATGATTGAAGTTGAATGAGTGTGTGCGCGCATGCAAATGTCTGAATGTGTCTGAGTGGGGGGGTGGATGATCCAATGCAACGCATGGGCCACCAATGTAAACAATACTGCTTTCAGAGATCTGACAGTGATAGTGGTAAAACAGATGAGATTCACAAATATGCAAATTAGTCTTTCTCACTGCCTTCAAATGGCTCTCTGAATCACATTTTTCATGGAGAGCATAAACTGACCATACTGTGGTAGGCACAGGTAATGAACTTGAGTAATCTGAATCAGTTCTTATTGTAAAATATAATATATGAATTCTATTTTGGCTGAACCAAGAAACAGGGCTGCATTATATTTTGCAATATTTTTTTTTTCTTAACTGCTATCCTTTTTGTTCTTATTTTATTACTTGATAGCTCAAGTATGGTGATTGTGGGCTGTTAATTCATTAAATTATTTTGTATATATACAGTCTTTTTGTATATAATGTAACATCTTAGAAGTTAGAATTCCTAAGATATCAACTTTGTAGTTACTGTACTAAAATAAAAAAATTGTCAGTTTAGATATTTTTAATTAATGTATTGAGTATTCATCCATCATCCCCTTTTCCCATTTCGGCACATAGGTATTGGGTGTCATATCAACAGTGACCAAATAGTTATTTACTTTTTACTAATATATTTCTCTGAGCACAGACTACAGTTTAGCAATGCACCATTTTTATTGTCCAAGAGAATGCTGTACCATGTTACTAGATTTGACACCAGTGGGTGAACGGATACAGAGAAAGTGAACCAGCATGAATTGCTGTTGGCTTGTATGTAATGCAGAGTTTGGTGTCAAGAGAACTGTATGAAAATGCATCACAGTTTGTTTAAATAAAAAGGGATCAACATGACAAAAAGGAGACATCTCAGTGGTAAACCTGCCGAATAACTAGAGTGAACCATGGATTTGATCGTAGAAGCCTCAGTAGGGCACAGTTGCAGTAAAATTGTACCCCTTGACTACGCTGCAGTTAAAAGGAAAAACAAAAGAGCTTACCCCTCAGTTTGATAGTGCAGCAAACTCAAATAGAAGACCACTTGTTAGCAAAGTGAAAACAAAAACATAGCACTGTTAAAATAAAGCAAAATGAAAAAAAAATAGAGCTAGTAAACTTTACCCTGTTACGTTCTTCCATTGTCAGTGCAGACTGAGTACCCTAACAAAAGCGAAAATAATGAAAATTGTATGTTTCACTTTGTTGCGGTCTTTTTATTTTATAAAGTGACTAATAGTTTCTGAGTAAACAATTGATTGGATCAGTTGAATGGTTTAGTCCTGGTTGATTGAAATCTTGTTCAGTACAGTTCCAAATATTTTCTGCAACTCCTAGCTTTAGGTTTGTGTTTTGTTCACTTATATTTTTAACCTAACATTCTCTGATCTTTGAAACTGAAAAGTATATCTAAATCTTTTGGGATGAGATGTTAAACCATGCTAACTTCCTGTTATTGCTACTTGCCCACTATTTCAACATAAAAAAGCTTTTATAAACAGGTTAATGATTAGTTCATAGCCAAAAAAAAAAAAGACACACTAATTGCTTTTGCAGAACAAGCGATGCAGAAAGAGCCAGACAGTATGCAGTAATAGATACATTGAACAGCTAGAACAAAATATAGTGGATTCACAATAGATAGACAGCGTTTATCTATGGTGCTTTAAATGCATCAAAATGTCTATATATAGTAGCTTTACTTAAGTATTTATTCTAGAATCCCTATCTGCAAGCTTCAAATTACCAGTGAAACATCACAGTTCTCTTATTTCAACCCCTGGAGTGCTACCCTTCTCATCCATGTTACTCAAATTTACAGTCATCTCTAACAGATCACTGGAAACTGCAGGCTGTGACCTAGATGTGTCTATGGAAGACAGGATATTTACCACCATAATTTTATGAAGGTCCGACCATATAAGTCAAGTTTTCTCCTACAGCCTTCAGACAGGATAAAGGGTTCCCGGGAGAGACTGTGTATGTTTGCAAGCTGTTTGATACTATATAATTCATGACTTTAGTGATGCAGACAGAGGACTGAATGTATGAGACAGGGTGCCTGGTGTGAAGAGAGTTGGCTGACTCACAGAGCACAGTAATGACTTACAAGTAATATTAACTGGTGTGATATTGTATTGTGTCTGGGGAGCTCTACTTTGTTTCCAGACGTTTGCCTCTGATACACCCTTTGCATGATACGTTAGATTTCAGAGGAAACCATAGTTAAGGCAGTGTCACTGAATGAGAAAAACACCTTTCAACTGACTTGACTAGACTGTTGAGTGATTGCAGAATTGGCAAGTGAGATTTAATATTAATAAGTGCAATGACTATTCACATCAGGAAAACAAGTGAGAGAGAAATATGAACTGACTGACCTCTTTCTTTAGATGAGTATAAAAAAGGATATTTAGGTAATCGTAACAACATTAATGAACCAGTCAGTGTGTTGGAAGAAGATGATGGCACATTGCACTTTCAGGGGTGTATGCTTACAGGAAGCTGTCATTTTACTTTGAATAGGTTTGGTTGAGCCACCTCTAGAAAACCTGTTTTCACTCTGGGGGGACTGGATCCCAAAAATAGAGGACAGTGCATGGGAGTAAACTAGATCTGAGGCTTAAGCATGTGAACATCTACTTTCACCTCAAAAAGGAGGTTATTTGAACGTAGCAATCAGGAAGCTTGTTCCTCACCCAGAGGATTATCTAGAAGACACTGGAAGTTTGGAATGAGAGCTCACATTGGGCTTTTCTTTCTAAGAAAAGCATGTGTCCTAGAGAGATTATGTGGATTGTGAAATGTGAGTGGATATAATCTGAGTTATTAGTTTTGTTTAACTCTGCAAACAAAGTGGTCTGTTTTTGACTTGCTTTCATTTGTGAAAATAAGCCTGTTTAGTATTGTCTATAGTACCTTTTAAACTTACACCTGTGGTATGTGCCAAATTGCAGAACCTTTGCTGTCAAGTGCAAGACACATTTTTGGGCTATAAATTCACTGCAGCCATGTGACTTGTGCTCCTTGCACATTGTAGCATAGGTTCATAGGTAGGTACTAGGCTATTGGCCCTCGGGCCTATATAAGCCTAGCCAAAAAATGTACCCTGGCTTTCGCCACCCAAGAAAATTATTTTCCTGTGCCCCTGTCGAGCAGAGCTACAGAAGTGATCCCTGGGGTGAATTTTCCATTTCCCATCCAATCATCAAGATTTTTCTTGAAGAGTGCTAATGAGGAGCTCTGTTTGATACAGGTAGTCTGTTCCAGAGTATGGGAAGTCTCTGGGACAGGAATCTATCCCTCCAGCATGTTCTGTTTATTGTGGTGACAAGGTTTAGGTCCCTAGAGCGTGTAGCTCAGAGGGATTGGGATTTCTTTAAGTGGAGCATGTCCAACAGCTCTGGGTTTGACATAGCTTTGTATGTTAAGCAGAGATCGCCCCTGAGTAGGCGATATGCGATGGAGTAAAGCTGTAGTTTTTTGAGACAGTCTGCATAGGGCATCTATTTGAGGCCAGCAATCCTCTTTGTGAGGTATTTCTGAGGTCTTTCCAGTTGTTGTAGATGTCTTGTGAGGTACATACCAAAAGGGGCATTGTACTCTATAATAGGTCTAATGAGTGATAAGTAGAGGGGAACAATGACCTCTTTTTTTCTGGATGAGAATCCTTTTGCAATGAGATGAGCCACGTAGAAGGATTTCCTGACCACTGTGGCGATGTGATTATCAAAGGAGAGACTACTGTCCACCTGTGTCCCAAGATCTGTCACATTTTCGGCATTAAGTAGACTACCAACTATGTGGTAGTTCATGGGTACAGAGTTTTTACCAAAGGGGATGACAATACACTTTTTGGCATTGAGCTTCAGGCCATGGCTTTGACACCAGATATCTGTCTCAGTGAGGCCCTTTTGTAGTTTGTACACATCTTTAGGAGTTTCGATTATGGCTCCTAGTTTGCAGTCATCTGCAAACTTTGTTAGCTAAAGACCTTCTGTGTTAGCCTGCACTTCAGAGAAGTAGATATCAAACAGGAGAGGACCCAGGACTGAACCCTGTGGTACTCCACTTGTCACTGGTCTTAAGTCGGATTTGGAATCCGCTACTTTCACAGTGTGGGTTCTGTCCGTGAGCCAGTTGGCAACCCATCTTGTGACATAATGATTTATACCTAGTTTAGTGAGCTTATCTATAATTCCAGAGTGGGGGATGGTATCAAAAGCCTTGGCAAGATCTAAATAAGCTGTGTGAACCATTTTACCCTCATCTATGGCTTTGGTAACTGCTTCAAAGAAGTCAGTCAGGTTTAGGAGACATGATCTGCCTTTTACAAATCCAAACTGGGTAGGGTCCAGAGTTTGGAGATTACCAATGTCTTTGTTTATGAGTTCCATGATGATACGTTCCATGGCCTTGCAGACCAGGCTCATCAGGCTAATGTGGCGGTAGTTCCCGGGGTCTGTCGTGGCTCCACCTTTGTGGAGTGGGATAACCGTCATGGTGCGCCATTCAGTGGGTACAAACCCTGAGTTGAGGCTATGACTGAACATTGGTACTTAGGTAGAGTGCCAGTTCATTCTGTAGTTCATGTAGAATGCAGCCTGGGGTATTGTCAGGTCCCATGGATGCTGTGTTCTTGGTTTTGGAGAGTGTTTTTTACCTGTGCAGCCATGATTATAGGAACTTTGCATTCTTCTGGTATAGAGATGGGCCCTCTAGGGGGTGAGAGGGGGGGTAAAGTTAGCACTGAACCTATCTGCTAGGATGTTGGCAATATCAATTGGTTCTGTATATTTAGCGCCATTGTGCTGTAACTCAGAGCAGATCTGAGTGTTCCCATTGAGATTCTTAACATAGCTATAGAATGCTTTGTAGTTGTTTTTAGAGTCAGTGGCAATTTTGTTTTTGTAACTAGCTTTGGATGATTTTATGAGGGATCTCAGCTTTTTACTGAGGTTGACCAGGGAGTTCCTCCAGTCATGGGATTTTAGTCTTTTTTTGCAACAGTTTCTTCTGTTGTAGTGCTTGTTTATGGCAGAGGACCACCAGATTGCCTTCCTTTTTTTGGAGGATAACATATTGGTTATATTAGGGATAGCATGATCCATGCACTCGTGTAAGTGCTTATAAAGTGCATTTGTGTAGGATTCAGCAGTCATACCTCTATTGTCCATCTGCATGGGTGTCATGAAGTTTACCACTTCTGTCTTAAGAGTGAAGTTGGCTTTGGAGAAGTTTTTTTACAATGGTTTCCCTAATTGGGGGTGGGGGTGGGATGTGGATGTCTAGGCTGATTAGCTTGTGGTCGGATCTGACCAACGAGGAATTGACCTCTGGTGTGGAACACTGGTTTCCCATGTTGGTAATGACCAGGTCTAGGATATTGCTGCCCCTGGTGGCGGTGTGAATAAGTTGATCCAAGGTGTTGGAATTTATGAATTCTAGAAAATGTTGAGCAAAAGAGTTGGTACATGAGTAGTTTTCCCAGTTAATGGTGGGGTAGTTGAAATCGCCCATTATTAGGGTGCTGGGTTGTACCCTAATACTTTCCAGTGTATCAAGAAATGAAGAGTAGGAATCCTGGGGCATGGTGGGGGTTCTGTAGCAAGCTACAATTTGAATTGCAGACTTGCCCAGAGTTAGTTGCACTTGGATAATCTCGGATGCATTATGCTGTACAAGTAGCCTGGAGGTGTGGATATCCTTAATGAATATGGACACACCTCTGCCTTTAGTGCTTCATTCTGGGTTAGGTGGCCGAAAGGTGTGGTATGAATTGTAGCCTGGTAATGCAGGGGTGCTATCTGAAGCTTTGAACCAGGTCTCTGTCACTGCACAGATGTCAATGTTCTCCATTTTAAGGAGTGCCTCAAGTGAGTGCATTTTGAGGTTTAGACTTCTAGCATTGAGTAGCATTACCTTCAGATTTTGCTTGCTTGTACCTGTTACGGTGGTGACTTTGTCATTCGAACTTTGCCTAAAAAAGGCACTATGGGGTGGCAAGAGCCTTAACCAGTATCTGGAATCCTAAGGGCGACAGGTGCAGACCATCTCTGGCAAAGCATCATGGTCTGTCGATCATGTCATCCCAGGCAGACAAATACTGGATCCCCTTAGAATGACACCAGAAGCTTAACCAATTGTTGAAGTCAATCATTTTGTCCTTGTACTGTGATATCATTCTGGGTGTGCTACTCAGGGTTAGGGTCATACCTGCCTGGGATACAAGATCGGAGAGCTCCTCCATGTCTCTTCATGTAGTCCAGGGAGGTACGTCTCAGGTCATTCACACCAACATGGACAATGACAGTGTCATATTTGTACTTATTGTGGAGTGACCTGAGTGCATGCGTTATGTGGCGGATCCTGGCACCTGACAGGCAGCTGACAGTAACTTTCTCCTTGTTTAGTCTAGTGAGTGGAACATCAGTGTGCCTGACTATAGAGTCACCTATGACTAGAGTGTTGGGTACGTTGTTATGCCTTATGGGCTGTGGTTGAGTGGTACACTGAGTTTGTCTGAATTTCACAGAACATCTAGATATTTGCCTCATATGTTTGGTCTGTTCCTCATAAAATGTGTGTTTTTCTTGCAAATTATTGAAGAATGGTGTCTCTAAATAATAGTCATTTGAGTTTCAGACTTCATATCAATTAGAAAATGTGTGTTAATGCAAAATGTTATTCTAACATCTTTCTAAGTTTACAAGAGTAACATTCAAAATTTGTCCTGATTTTGGGCCTTCCTGTAGTATTTTGGGCTTTGCCCAGATTTCTTTTGCTAACAGGTTGAAAGGTATGCTTTGCAGGAATTATTGGGAATAATTCTGAAATGACAGTTGTGGACTGACCAAATGTTGGGGCAACTTCAGTAATTCCTTTTGCTGGCCATTATAGCTGACAACCCCAGGACTGTGCCATCTGCGAAGAAAGTAAACCAGGAAGGATAACCTGGAATCTTTAGTGACATTTGAATGGTATACCACAACATAGAACAGGTGCTAATCAGAGTGAGTAAAATCCTGTCATCCCAGATGACGAGAGACACTGAAAACATACATGGACATGGAAGGAACTGACTGTATGAGCTATGATAAAATTAAGAAAGAACCTTTAGTCAGGGCTTATACTACTAAGGTCTAGGCAATAAAATATCATAAATGGACTTAAGAACTGAAATAACTACTGAATCTTAGAGATGAGGCCTAGGATGATTGGAAAGGTAATCTAACCCTAAAAAACATCAAAGATTCCCACAGCTTAGAAACCTAGCAAAACAGGCAATAATGTCTCATAAAAGTCAACTCATAAAATCTCAATAAGATTCCATAATCAAAACCCCTAAACAATTATGTTGAGGTAAACCAATTAACTGAAAGAAAAAACACAACAACACAATAGAATTTCACACCAAAGTTCTCCCATTCAGACTTTCAGCAATTTCCAACCACCTTACAATCTCCAATATCAAACAATATTGCCATTTACAGCCCAATACCCCCATTACATTCCACCCATTTACTTCAAACACATAAAAGCTATGGACATCGAGTCAGTCCTAAGGACATTCAACCAACTGTACAACAAATACACATTCAGTCTCCCTGGTACCGGTGGCCTACATCCTTGGTTCAGCTTTCACTGTAGGGATTTCATTACAGAACCCACCAAACTTATGATCAGTCTATGCTTAACTCAAAAGACAGTACTAAGTCTGTAGAAAAACATGATGATAAACCCACTTCCCAAACAACTTAACCCCATCTAAACCTCACACTACTGACTTATCTCTATCCTCATAACCCTAGTAAATCTTCCAGAAAAAAACTTAAACTCCCAACTGTGTCAGTACCTCAGCACTTGCAATCTACTTTTTCACAAACCCACAGCTTTTGATTAAGTTGTAGCACTATGACAACTTTATGGACCCTAACAGATGAAATCCACTTAGGCAGTATTAAAGGAGTTCATAAGCACAATCTTCATAGACCTCATCAAAACATTTGATCTAGTGGCCCACAGTGTCTTGTTATACCACCTACTCAACATCAGTATCAGTGAAAATATCATTCCCTGTTTTAAACTCATTAGCAGTTATCTGGTGTGGAATGTTGCAGTTCTAGCAGCGTACACATCTTGCATTCTAGGGCATTTTCTGAAAAATCAACTTAAAAGTATGAGATAAACAAATTTTAACAGTGAACACTATTAAAACTGTACAAACAGTAATGTCATCAGTAAGAAGTATCCTTTACAGCAATAACAGTGCATTCGTAAATACTATAATATATTAAAATCCATACAAATCCAGAATTATATTTTCCTAAACTCTTTTTTTAAATAGCTTTATTGAAAACAATATAATGAACAGATATTTTGAAAAAAAATGAATAAGTTGAATTTTTAAAGTACAATATTTAAAAAAAATTAGTACAATAACTATAATAGCACAGAAAACTATATACAATGATCACTATATATCAAACAAGATCAATTAAGTTAATTTTGGCAGAAAAATAAAACCAAGAATAAAAGATTAAAAAAGAAAGATTACAGCATTAATCATTTATCCAGTTCTTTAATGATTCATGTAGATTTTCCCATTTGTAAAACAATTTTGTATTCCTTGTAGATTTAGATTTGATAGTTAACATTTCTAACTTAGATATTTCCAAAAGAAGACCTTTAAACTCTTTAAATGAGGGAACTGATGAGGAATTCCAGTTTCCTGTAATTGTTTTCCTGGCAATGAACAGTATAGACCAGAGCAAAGAATATATAATTTTTTTTTATACAGTCTGGAACAGGCGTATTGAATAATACAAGTGACTTTGTAAGCATAAAATTGTCTAAAAAAATTGCCTGTAAAAAGGTGTTAACCTCTTCCCACAATTTCTTTAATAGTACACAGTCATAAAATATATGGTTCCAATCAACATTTGTTACTGCGTTACAACTCCAGCAAACAATATCTTGTTTAGTTATCGTACTCATTTTCTGAGGTGTGATGAAAG
Organism: Protopterus annectens; assembly: GCF_019279795.1. NCBI lineage: Eukaryota > Metazoa > Chordata > Ceratodontiformes > Protopteridae > Protopterus > Protopterus annectens. The sequence goes on from NC_056746.1 coordinate 1,499,285,278, forward strand.
ATTTATGTAAAAATCTCCATCTGAAGATTCTCCATTTAATGGAGGAAGTGGTTTTGCTGGCTGACTGAAGGAAATTAATTGTCTTTTTCTGAGGGAATAAAACTATTGATTACTGAAAATGAATTCCAATAGTTATCTGAATGTACATCTAGATCTTGTTTAATTGTTCTATAAATATGATGTACTATTTTTAACTGGTAAATTACTATAAGTGTATAAAATCAAATATTGAATAAGTTTGGGTATTGAATTCTTAGCATTTGACAGGATTAAAATTAGCTTATCTAGAATATATTTTCTAAACTCTTGCAAATCTAAGCAAAGTGTTAAGGTTATATTAATCTATAAGAGCATTAATAGATTTTGTCTCATTTTTATTTAGCATTTGATGCCAAAACATTAAATGTTTTTGTTTAAATAGCAACATTTTAAAAATATTCTGCAGAGAGAATTATTCCTTGTGTATAGGCAATAGGAAAAATTAGGAACAACCAATTCTCAAAGATTATAAACCTAAATATATTGTTTTTTAAAGGCCTTTAGAATTAAAATGACATAAGTAGATTTAAACATTTGAGTGGAATAATTGGAAAAGTACTCTCTCAAATTCCATATAAATGAATTGTTTAACTGTGATTATTATCTTTATTTTTGATATTTTGGGATAACTTTAACATAATTTCTTTCCAGTTTGTAAAATATTCTCCATCTATAAGATAAACAATTATTTTAATAACTGATGAAATTGAATAAAGTTCTAGATTTGGTAAAGATATACCTCCATTTTTCCAGCTATACATATGATAGGACAATGCAATTCTAGACTTTATCAGATACCACAAAAAGTTGTTAATCAGTGTGTTAAATGTTTTAATATAAGAGACTGTAGGGGGAATAGAAATATATTGTATTATGTATAAGATCTTTGGAAGCAAGATCATCTTTATAATGGAAAGTTTTTCATCCATTGTAAATAGAATCTTGTTCCACTTATTGCAATCTCTATGCTTGTTATAATTTTTCTATAATTTAGGTATAACATGTCTTTAATATTAGTTGCTATAATTATACCTAAATATGTTATTTGCTGAGATTGAGGTATATATTTTTTATATTGGTCTTGTATATTATAACTTTTGGAACCAATTAGGAGAATCTGTGTTTTAGAATTATTAAAATTAAGACCAGAACTGTTTTGAAATATATCCATATTTTTAAACAATTCTTGTAAGATGGGGTTAGTACCACCAAGAGTGATTAATACATCATCAGCAAACTTTTGTATTTTTGATGTTTCATTAAAATTTAACCTATATCCTTGTATATTATTGTTATCCCTTATTAAGTTAGCCCAAGGTTCCATAATTAATGTGAATAAGAGTGGAGGTAGAGGGCAGCCTTGTCTGGTTCCTTTTACAATGGGTATGTTCTGGGATATATGTGTACCTATTTTTATGTAGGCTTGATTTTCATTATATAATTGAGTTATAAGATTAATAAAGCTATTAGAAAAGTTTAAGTCCTTCAGTAAGATAGTCCCAATTAACTGAGTCGAAGGCACAGTTAATATCTAAATTAACAACTTTTACTGATTCAGTTAGTTATTGTTCTTTTGATATTTTAAGAAGTTCTATTAATTATAAAACCTGTTTGATCCATATCTACTAAGGATGCTAAAAAATGTTTGAGTCTATCATCATAAATAGACATGAACATTTTATACTCTGTTTAATAACAAAATGGGGCTATATGAAGCACATTTTACAGGGTTTTTATCAGACATTAGTATGGGAGAAATAAATGTGTACTTCCAAGAGGGGGGTATAATGGTATTATTTTGAGCTATATTGAATACTCTAGCAAAGTTAATGCTTTAGCAGGCAAAACCTTGTAAATTTCAGAAATTATACCATTGCGAGAAGCTTTATTTTGCTTAAGTTTAGTTATTTGATATTTTACTTCTTTAAAACATATTTGTTTATTAATTTTATCTGTTTCTGATAGTCTGTTCTTTATATTATTAGTTATAAAAGATTGAATATTCTTTGTACTATTAATCATATCATTGGGCTGGTTTAATTTAAAAGAAATTCTCTAAACTCAATATATTTGATAAATCAGATACCATTTTTTTGCTGGAGAGTAGAATTCTTTAAAATGGTTAAGTTTATTTAATGTTTTAGTCTTGTTAGCTAGTATATTCATATAACTTTTTTTATATAAATCCTAGATCTAAGTTTATATTTTTCAAGATTTATCATGACTTTATGGTTTAAAATTTTCATATATTTCATTCATTCTGTTTCTTATCTGTGTTTTTTTGAAGCATCAAGTCTTAAAGCATCTAACTTTGTTTGTATATCTTGAAGATCTTTACCCCACAAAATTCTTTTCTTTTTATACCAATCAATAATTTTACCATATAGGTAAGCTTTTAGAGCATCCCAAATGTATACTTCAGAAGTTCCCTGTGTACTATTAAGTTCAATAGCATTTTGTACTTCTGTAGTAAAGAAATCAATGAAATATTTCAGTTTAATTATGTAGGCAGGTATACTTTTAATTTGAACATTAAATGTGGAGTTTAGTATAAAATAAAATGTTATGGAATTATGGTCAAAAGGGGGACATGAAATCCCTTTTGAGTTTGATAAGAAATCAGTTAAGTTATTGGAAACTAATACCCTATCTATTCTTGAATATGAATTATGTTTATGTGAGTAAAATGTATAGAACAGTGACTTAGCATCTTCAAAGTTATTAATGTCTTTCATCATGTATGAATCTGAAAATTCATTCAATAATTTAGCTATAGTTGGAATTTTCCTTTTACCACTGGTACTAGAGTCTTTTATGTCAGAAATACAATTAAAATCCCCAGCTAGAATAATACAACCCTTAGAAAATTGAACTATATGTTGTTTCTGAACTATATGTTGTTTCACTGTTGTATGTTCAATGCCAGGAATCCAATACATATTTTTAATGTCAAAATGTTCTTATTAAATTCTATAATAACTGAGGATAACAACCCTTTTATGTTTTGTAAGTGTCAATTATTTTAGGCATAGGTAATGTATTTTTCCATAGTATGGTCACCCTTCTTTTTTATGTATGTCCTGAGCTAATCAAAAGTTTGTAAGATTTGGATTCCAATTTTGTGACCTCTTCAGTTAATAAATGAGTTTCTTGGAGAAATATTAATTGAATTATGCAATTTAAGATATTTGTTCAAAGATCTTCTCTTACTAAGATTATTTAATCCATTGATGTTTAATGATATACACTTTAATGATGCCATGAAATGTTAATGTTCTGAATATCTGAATATTTTTTTCCTGTATTTTATAAGTCAATAGAAATTGACTATTAGGAATACAATTATAATTTACACATGAAACATATAAAACGTTTATCCAATGAAATGTTTATATTGAATTCAATTTTGTAAGACTTGGTGAACATCATAATAACTATTAACAGAAACTTATAACATTTACTAATAACAGACTCTTTCAAACCCTCCCCCCGGAGTTAAAAACTCCTAATTTGAGTGACATCTGTCACCCAAATTGACAAAGCTAGTAACAACACTCATCCCTTCTCCTTCTAAATATATGTATCATTGCATAATTTAACAATATAAAGTAATATATGTGATAAAAAAAATATGAATTAAAATACACCCATTAGAATTGTATGTATTCGGGTCTTAACTCAGCTGATACAAGACATTTTAAAAGATACATCTAATGGAAGTAGACGTGAAGGTATTACATCTAACAAGAATGTATCAGGGTCAGGAAAATGTGTAGGTTTTACCAACAAGATTGAATTTAACAGACTGGTTACACAAAGATTTCTGTTTTGCAAGCATGAGTAACAACAGTAATGATCCTTGCATGTTTCAGCAGTCTTTGAATTTGAAAGCAAATTAAATAAATGAAGGAAGCTTCAGCTGGAAAATGCATATTTTTTGGAATGTATTAAGAACAAGATAGTGCTGAAGGGCCTTAGACATTGGAAATATACAACAGGACTTGTTCACAATTCACCCTTATATGCAGAACTTATTGCACTTTTTGATAGACAAGGTATGGAACTATTGGACATTTTAATTAAGCATAATTTTAATAACATTGAGACTGTACAAAAAGAATTACAGGAATTGGATGTAATTCTGTGTAATGGCTTGCTATTTGAACATGTGTCCCAATATAAATATATTTTTGATCGAGTTGACAAAACAGTTATGGAAATTCAAAATCAGAAAGAAAAGCTCATTAGAGACAAAGCGTATGCGGCAGGATTAGCTTATCCTAAATCTCCACAATTTTCATCTCATTTAGAGCACACCATGGAAGATGCTGGCAATGAGAGTAGGGGTGGAGCTACTAGAGATGAACAGGCCCCTTTAGGGCGGGACATTCCGAGGATATTGAGGTTACAAAACCTGGTGCGACAAGCAAATAACAGGCCACAGTGATATTTCCAGGGTCAGAGACACCAAGATCAACAGTCTCACCAAAACCAACAATTCCAGCAGAGCAGGCAACAAGCAAATTGGAACCATCACTAAATAGTGGTGGTTCATATGGTATTGAGTTATGGACAAATGAGAGCATTGTGGCAACCGATAATACGCTCATGAAGAGTGGAGGTGAATTAGTTGCCCCTTGGTACAACGATGAACATGTGTTTGAAATATCAAACGATAAAGGTGACTTTACAGTTTTCAATTTTACAACACAGTTTTATGATAAAGGTATAGCTAATTTATTTAATAAAGACCTGAATTTTGTGTTAACTAAACATTCTGAAGTAGAAGTGATTCTAGATTTAAAAATGTTTGTGAGAAATTTGAATTTTCGTTTAATGTTTGATAAAGTTGACAATACCATCAATGATATTTTGCATAAAAAAAGTCTATTTAACCCCCCTTTAGCACACTGTTTAACAGTATTTGAAAAGATATGTGACTTTGATTTTTGCTCTGTTGGTAAGGACAATATTGTACACAATTTATCTAACAGCAAGAGAGAGTTACTTTATAAATTAGTTAACAACAATGCAATACAGGTTATGAAACCCGATAAATGTGGGGGTGTGGTCCTAAGGTCTAAACAGGACTATGTGAACAGAATAAATGTGTTACTTTTGAATGACACAGTTTATGAAGAAGTGTCAAGAAGGTTTTTGAATGTTTCATATCATAAGATAGATCTTGTTTTACAAGACGTGCAGGATCAGGGCATGATAGATGGTAGAGTTCTAGATTTTCTACAGGTAAAATTTCCAAAGGTCCCATGTATCTTCGGTATACCGAAGATAAAGACAAATATGATCCCCCCATGAGGCATATTGTGAGCTCCATTGGATCAAAAACAGAATTTATGGGTAAATACATAGATTTCACATTAAAAGAGGTTCTTAAAAAGGAGGAACATATATGTATTGATTTGTGGCATTTTTTTGACTAAATTTAATGGCTTGAAAAGTGACAAAGATGTAAATTTCTTAACAGTTGATGTGGTGGGTTTATATAGTTCAATTCCACATGACATAGAAATAGTGGTTTGAAGAATTTTTATATGACAGCTCATGTTTTACAAATAACCAGGTAATTATTCTTGTTACATTGATGGAAGTAATGCTTAAGAATAATGCTTAAGAATAATTTTATTTTTTCGAGGGTCAGTACTTCCTACAAAAAACAGTGGTTGCTATGGGGGCCATATGCGCCCCTGTTTTTGCAAATATAGTAATGTTAATGTGGGAAAGAAAATTTGTTGAATTCTGCTTTCATTGATAAATGGATTATTTACGTTATATTGATGATTTATTTTTTTATGGAAAGGAGATGAGATTGAAATTAAGGAATTTATTGATTACATTAATAGAGCAACAGATTTTTTTAAATTTACTTATATTTATAACAATAGTAATATTAATTATTTAGACGTGATAATAAGAAAAGGTACACAATTTATAAGTGACCTATATAGAAAACCAACATATAGTAATGGTTTGCTGCAATTTGACAGCAACCACTCTTTGCATGTTAAGAAAAGTCTTGTGAAAGGCCAACTTATAAGATTGGCCCGCATGGTTACTAAAGACTAACATTTTTTGAGTCAGTGTCATAAGTTGTGCGATATGTTTCTTTCTCGGGAATATCCATTTGAATTTGTAGAGAGTATTTTCAACGAAGTGAGAATTAAAAGAAAGTAAGGTACAATAGTACCGGTATTGAGTTATAATGGCATATCTACATCAGAGGGCCAGCAATTAACAAAAGGCACAAGGTAGGAAGGATTTTAAATGTTCCTTTGTGACCAAATTTAGTAATGACTTTCAGTACATTGCCAACATATTGAATAAAAACTGGTATATTTTTCAGGGTTTTGATGGAATAATTGAAAAATTGGGCAGTAGGCCTAATATTGTGTTTAGAAAGGGGTCCTACCATCAAGCAGTTGCTGGATGGTAAACATGAGTATATATAAATGTTCTGTGGGGATGAAAGTGTGGTTTTTGTCCACAATGCCCACTGGTTAAGCAGATTAATCAAGTTGTCATTAATAATACCCTTATAGAAATAAGGGGTAAATAAACATGTAATACATTTGGGGTAGTTTATGCTGCAATGTGTGAAGCTTGTGCATGCTTCTATATAGGTAAAACTAAGAGGAAGTTGGAACCCATGTATGAACATGCTAGAGATGTCAAAAATAAAAGTACGAATAGTGCCCTATATAGGCACATTATGAACTTCCCATCACATGGTTTTAAATTTGCAGTCATAGATAAAGTATTTCAAGACCCCAGAGGTGGTCCAGGGGAGGATGTTTTAGACTTTAGAGATTTATGTTGGCAAGTTAGACTAAACGCTTTATGTAAACCAGAACTTAATGATGGTATTAGTTTTGCGAGTTATTTAAAACTGCATTTATATAAAGTCTGATTAAATGTTTAATGTGTGTGTGTGTGTGTGTGTGTGTGTGTGTGTGTGTGTATGTATGTGTGTATATATATATATATATATATATATATATATATATATATATATATATAGTTCCCTATCAGAAGCCTGAAACACTATAAGCTTGAAAATCAAAATCCTGAAACCAAAAGCCTGAAAACTCAAAATCCCGAAAACCCAAAATCCTGAAACTCAAAATCCTGAAAACACAAAATGGATATGCTGACGTCATTGTGGCTTTGCTATTGTTAGCCCTGTGGTGTTAGGTCATGCGTTGGGTTCAGGTAAGTGTGCGGTTGGTTTTATGTTAGGGTTAGGGGCGGTTTAAGTGAGTTAGGGTTAGGGCGCAGGTTAGGCATGTATGCAATAGTGACAAAAATTAAGGTTAGGGTGGTTTAAGTGAGTTAGGGTTAGGGCATGGGTCAGGTGAGTGTGCGATAGTGACGGACCTTAGGGTTAGGGTTAGGGTCAGGGTCAGTCGGTAGATATTAGTGTCTTTATATTGACATATTAGCATTATTTGTGTTTTCAGGATTTTGAGTTTCAGGATTTTGGGTTTTCGGGATTTTGAGTTTTCTGGCTTTTGGTTTCAGGATTTTGATTTTCAAGCTTATAGTGTTTCAGGCTTCTGATAGGGAACTATGTATATATGTATATATATATATATATATATATATATATATATATATATATATATATAAAATCTTTTTTTTTTTTTTGGTGTGAAAGAATTGTAATTCTTAGGATATGCCTATCAAGGTTTTTTATTTTTCATACTATGTGATTTGTTGTGTTTTTAATGATATATAGAGGGGTTGATGGTAGTATTTTGTATGTAGGTTTTTAAATATTCATTGATGTTAGGATCAACTGGGTTTTATTGGTTGAATTTTTATCACATGGTGTAATGAATTAGAGTACTTAAATGAATGCATTTTTGAGATGAAGTATTCTGATGAAGTCTGTTATAAACTGACAAAAGCGCTAAATAAACCTGTGTTCATAAACTCTGAAGTGGTCACTGAAGTTGGAAGGGTGTTTCACGTTTGAAACTGGGGCTGTTTGTTCTAAGTTTGTTCTTGTTTCTTAATTCGTTCTTAATTGTATATAGTAATTCAAGAAACAAATTAAAGTATGTCAAATGTAACGGTTTCATTTTAACTTTTGTCAAATTGAATTCAAAATATAAAGACCAATCATATATTATATAAATAAAACAAAAGTCAGAAGTAATTCATATGTAATGAACTGTTATAATCAATAAGTAGACTAATCCCGTCACTTTATTTATTGTGCCAATAGCTAATAACACTATTTCCCCATCTCCATGTATCTGAAAAAAAGAGCATAGAAAATATTACATTTTAGTTTCCCACTATAGTATGAGATTACAATAAAAGTGCTCAGTATTTTCTAAGAAGGAATACATTCCCTTTCTTTCCTTTAAGACCTTTACTCATCTGAAACAGCTTCTATATTTGTCAGAATATATTAACATATTAATATGGCAAACATCTGCATCTGAAACTATACTGTATGCAGTAAGCTATATTCATACATAATATATTATGTTTTAATCATTATTTGTTTATCTTCTATCTGTACTAGAATTATTGTCATTTCTGATTTTTATGTCTTGTAGAAGAATATTAAATTCTGCTTAGATCTTATGTAAAGATTTGTATATTTTTAAAAAATACTTTAATGATATGTATGCTGTATGTTTGTTATACCAATCAAAAGAAGCTTAACTTAAATAAAATAGAACTATAAATAAATTTATACCCTTATGTTTTTACACTTGTATCAAACGTGCTGTGTTTATAAACACTCACAAATGCTTTAATATAACAGTTATATTATACAGGTTACTTAGCTGCAATTCTTTCATTTGACCTGTAGATGGCATTAGACCATCTATTCAAGCTATTATCTAGCTCTGCGAAGCTTCTCAGTATAGAGTTCAGTCTGTAAATGTCTCCATGGAAACGACACTTTTTTCTTGCTTTCCGCTGAGGCAGTCGCAGTATGATCAGGTACCAGAATTGTTCATATCAGATGCATGAGAATAAGGATGGAAAACATTTGCAACTATTTTCTTTTTTTTTTTTTTTTAAAGCTGTTGATTACCTCATGGCAGGACCAGGAAACATAAAACCAGACAAAATAAAAAAGGCAATAGGAGGGAGAAAGCCAATACAAAATAGCACAAACCCAATAAACTCCATCTCTCAAAACCAGCAAACCACTAGACCACCACAAACAGATTAATCCACACTAAACCCTCCATGTTAATGATGTTGCTATATATGCTTGTTATACCAATTAATAGAAATTTTACATAAATATAATAGAATTATGAAAACAAGTGTATAAAGTGTAAGGGTTTAAATGTATCAAAAGTGAATTTTTTTAAAATATTCACAAATGTTTAAATATAGCAGTCATATTATACAAGTTATTTAGCTACAGTTTTTTATTTGACCTGTAGATGGCATTAGAGACAGTCTATTCTAGCTTTTATCCAGCCTTGCGAAGCTTCTCAGCACAGGGTTCAGTCTGTAAATGTTTCTATGGAAACAACACTTTTTTTTCCTGCTCTCAATTGTAGCAGCTGCAGTGCGTGCACAAACCAAGGCTATTCGGCAGTTCAGATGCACGAGATTAAGGAGGGAAAATATTTACAGCTTTTCCCTAAGAAAGCTGTTGATTACCTCATGGCAGGACCGGGAAACATAAAAACGAGAAGTAAGAAAGGCAAAAGGGAGGGAGAGAGGCAATATAAAACATTAAAAAAAAAAAACTCCATCTCCCAAACCCAGCAAACCCACTAGACCACCATGAACATATCAATCCATACAAAATCCTCCACTCCTGTACAACCAACAGCAGAGAGGAAAAAATAAATAAATTAAAGCCTCTCCATAGATATTCACAGTTTTATAATATCTAATGAATTACCCAAAACATATCAGGTCACTGAAAGGGACAAAACATGAACTTTTCATATGTCTATTACCACAAATGGCATCACATTCCAGCAGCAGAGCAAAGGATGGGAAGCATAATTATTAAAGCAAAATTATGGCAACAATATCAATGAAGAGTCTCCCATCACAGAGAGACAAGGAAATAAAATGGCAAACAAAAACAAAATAAATAGTTTCTATTGTAACAAAGACCCTCATTTTTTTCATCTATAAGTCTCAGCATCTACCATAGTTCCCAAAATACCATAAATTTCAGTCCCCAAACATATAGAGCGTTAATTATAACAGACAACAACTAATATTAAAAGATAAATAAATGAATAAATAGCCTTTACTTGCTATAGAAACTGAGCTAGAATAAACTAGACTTCATAACAAGCTATAAAATACCATTAAAACAACTATGTACTATAAAAAGAAATTTAAACAACAAAGACTCACCTGTTGAACCATTTCCACTTCCCCAACTTCTAGGTTAGTTATTAAGACTTGGATAAATGAAAGTAATTGGAAAATAGCTTAATTAATCACTTATTCTTGAGCTTCTTTTTATGTTCAGAGATCTTCCAGGAACTGTTGTCAGCATTTCTTTTAAGGCTGGCATTTGCCTACTCCATATCCTCCATTTTATCAAGCAGTTTTCTTGTTTTGACAAAGGTAATGGCAGAGTCTGTCATCAAATATTTTTGGACCATCTTGGAGAAGTATTTTTAATCTGGCAGGAAATAGGTGTGTCTCTATTTGGGCTTTAATTCTTTTAGCATTGGCAAAAAAAAAAGCTTTCTTTTGGCAATTACTGAAGATGAATAATCATTATCAAAGCATACAACATTTTCTTTATATTTAATAGGAGATTTAGCCCAAGCAGTCTTTAACACTATCTCCTTGTCATGAGAAGATAAAAACTTCACTATAACAGATTTAGTAGAATTGGATTTACCTTTTTTGCAGTAGCCAAGGACCTGTGTGCTTTTTCTATCCCATATGAGAGAGCTTCAGGAAGTTGTAGTACATCAGGGAGCCAAGAAGTTAAGCATTTTTTTATATTGCCTTCTTTAACATTATCAGGCAAACCAAAAAGTCTAATATTTCTTCTTGATCTATTCTCTAGATCATCAATTTTTGTTTGTAAAAGAGTATTTTGTTTTAAGAGAGTCTATATTATGATCACCTTCCTGAATTCTAGTGTACATATCATTTAGTGAAGTCTCTATACCAGTAATTTTGTCTCTTTTGCTGATTAAGGTCTTTGTGTAACATTTCCATTTGTTGGGAACATTTTTCTTTGAAGTTATCCAGTTTTACATCCATTCTATCAATTTTTGCTGTCAGTTCTTGAATATTAGATAATAGTAACTGAACTTCCTTCTTAATAGTTTCTTGAAGTGTAAATTTGGAGTAGCTCATTCTGTAGTCTGGAGTCCAAATATTTTCTCTGGTACTTTTTGACAGGAAAATAAAATATTGCCAAAATTTTTATATACTATCCTAACGAATGATTAGTAGATTCCAAAATATGTAAAAAAAAAAAAACAAAAACAAAATTCAGATAGATCTTATTGTTTTGGCTTTTCCCGGTTAGGGGTTGCCACAGCGGATCACCTGTCTGCTCATGATTGGCAGTGGAGTTTTACAGTGTCGAGTTGCCAGCCCAGCGCCCAACCTTCCACAGAAGGCACACACATGCACGCACTCACACCTAGGGCCAATTTAGAGTGTCCATTCCACCTACAGCATGTCTTTGGGATGTGGGAGGAAACTGGAGCACCCGGAGGAAACCCATGCAACCACAGGGAGGACATGCAGACTCCGCACAGAAGGCACCCCAGCCGAGGATCGAACCGGAGAACCTCTTGCTGTGAGGCGGCAAAGCTAACTGCTACTCCACCGTGGCTGCCCCACCACCGTGGCTGCCCAAATTTAAAAAAATCCTGTCATAAATATTCTGTAAAGACCGAGCAGAGAGAAGGTGCTGTTAATCGGTGCTCATCTTGGCCATGCCCCCTAAACTTTCTTAAACAAATTGTCATACCTTATAAACTATGCAACCTAGGCTTATGCTGGTAGAACACTTTTGTTAACCAGATGTAAGCTTTGACATAACAGCAAGAAACTCCTCTCAAGATGCATGTTTATTAAGACATTTACAGAAATATGAAATTGTATGCTTGATTGTGTAATTAGCAATGTAAATAACACAGAATATTTCTCAAGATGTGCAAGTTATAGTGCAAATATAAATGACAGTTTTCTTCAATATCTAGGGTTTCATGTAATACCATGCAATAGTTTGTAAGTCACTTGTTATTTGAAGTATTAAGTACATATGGAAATATTGCCTATTGCCATTGCAAACAAAAAAGCTTGCAGTATCTCCAGCATACTGTGATGCAAACAAACATTGACAATGAATGTTCTTGTCTCCTATCATTACATTTCACACCATATCACTTAATAGTATGTAGGCCTCTCAGTAATGAAAATATGAACATAAAAATTAAAATATCAATAAGTGGCAAAAAGTGATTAATTGCTCTACTGTGGGACATCCTACATTAAATTTTTTGTGTCATTGTGTTAATTATTCTTTGCCCTTTCTGTCTATTATTAGTCTATAAAACTTTTAGTTAAATAAGCCAGATCCAAAAAAGGCTTTTACACAATAAGGAGCTATGGATGTTAACTGAACAAATACAAAAAGGTGCTATTGGCTTGAATAAATTATTAACTTTCTAACAAACAGTCACATCAATGTAAAAGTCCATGCCTTCCTATCACCCATCTCCATTCTCATAAAGGGGGTCTTTCATTACTCCATTCTAGCTTCCCTCCTTTTCTTTATGTACATCAACAAAATCCCCATGATTTTCTTCACCTCCCAGTACTTCTTTATGCAGATGACGTGATCCTCTACCACACTAATAATAAAAAAGCATTAACTATTGCAAAGGTGACATAATTAACACTGTTTCACACTCTTCAATTAGATTAGCAACAAAAACATTTACTGAACTCATCTCAAACAATAAAGCATACTATTTGGTATCAAAAATCTCTTTCCCAATGTGTATCATCCACACAATGACACTCCCTAAGTACCAGTTCTAGGCATATGGCTTGAGCCACTAATGGACTTCCCATACTAACAGCAAAAGTAAAAATATTAACATACTATTATTTAGGCCCACAAAACATCTTTCTGTCCAAAAGATTCAAGATAGCAATAGGCAAAGGCATTCTTCTTTTCTAACTGGCATTGGGCTCCAGTTAACCGTATCAGTACCAAAACTAATTATAATCATATACAAACAACTGAAAACAGGATATATAAAATTATCACACTTTCTTGGAAACAAACACCACTGCAAAACTCAAAGTAAGCAAAATGGTTCCCAGTCAAAGAAGTGAAATCCTACTAGGCTATCAAGTATTCAAACTTCTCTACAATTAAACAATCCCTCCCCCTTGCAGCCAAACTAATAAGCCCCACTCCCAAACATACAACCTCAGGAAACATGACCACTATTTTCCCTTCCTACAAGCTCCTATTGTAAAGTTACAGTGCACAAATCACTGTCACAATTTCTTCAGCAAAACTATGGGAATCTCTCCCATCCCATTTTCAACAAGCTCCTTCCTGCTGATAATTCAGGCCTCAGTTAAAGGCTCACCTTAAGTACACAGCCAGATATCATTGCCAGCCATGTGATAATGTTCTGTAATCTTAGTCAGTCTCTCTTTCCATCTTGTCTGAACTCCACTGCTTAAATGTCTATAGCTTGATACTGCCTTACCTCTGCAGAATTCATTGCAGATTTACCTGTATAGACATAGTGTATAGCTCTGTATCAATTTGGGTTATGCATACCAAAATGCCCTCTCTTGTTATCAAATTGTTCCTCATTTATTTTGATAGTCTGCTAATACTTGCATTAGTATATGGCTGTATAGATCTTCAGCTACTATCTGTACTGTCTTTATTAGTTGTGAGCACAGCAATACTGTCTGTTGATGCTTTGTATCTATTTCTGTTTTTGCAATTTCCCAGGTTAAAACTGAAATTGTTCTATTGTGATCAGTGCCCTACCCCAATAAACAAATTCAAACAAGCAAGTAAATGAATGCACAAATGCACCAGTTAATGCATATTTTAAAGCTATGTCTTGAGCCAGCTAGCAACAGTAAAACAAATGTATCAGAAATTTTAGCAGTAGCTAGGAGTTTTGCCTAGCTGAATAAGAATGTGACTGTATGTGCTATGAAGCAGCGCTAAAGCTTTGGTTTTGTCAAGGAGCTGGGAATGTATCCCTAAAGAGAGTTATTTTAGGGCTTTAAAGTTAAAAAGTTGAAGACATCTGTTAATCATCTGTGTACTGTTGGATTAGTAGAAAGGTTTAATGAAGCACATCAAGCCATGCTAAGAAAAGTTATTGACGTAGATGGAAAAAATTGGGACCAGTTGCCTACCTAACATTTGTAATAAGAAAAGTGCCACAAGCTTCAGATTAGTTTACCTGAACATCTGTACATCTGAGAGCTACTTGAAATTGCTAAGGAAACTTGTGAATTGGAAAAGACACTATTTTAAAAATGAGATAGAGCACTATCTTCGTTTGCAGGATCACTTAAAACTAGAAATGCCTATACTAAGGAAAAGATGCAGAGAACCCAAGAAATGCAGCAATGATTTTACAGTAAGAATACCTGATTTAACAGACTTTGTCCCAGGACATTTGGTACGAGGGCTAATATTTTCCATGGGGAAAACTAGCATCTGATGAAATTGTAGGGACTATGTCAGGTGATGAAAGAATAAATACAATTGAGTATGGGGATAAATGTCCAGGAAATAAAAAGATAAAGTAAAAATATTTAATGCATTTAAGCCTCCAAAAGATGTAGATAATTCTGCAAAGAGCTTACAAACTGAAACTTGTACAAAAAAGATGAAAGAAGTGTAAGGAGAAGAATAAGAAAGATGAAAAGTGTAAGGAGAGGAATTCTTATGACAGAAATTTTATTAAGACATAAAGGAGTGTTCTTGGAAATGCTTAACATCTGATCTAATAGAGCGTAAATTAGAGACAGCATTCAAGAGTGAATGTTAGGCTAAACCTCATAGAGTATTAGAGTCATAGAAATGTTCCAAATTAGACATAACAGAAAAATCACAAAGGGAATGGAACAACGTCATAGATGCAGTTTATAAGCCTTATGGACAAGTGTCAGATTCTGCATCGACTTATGAAACTGAAAAGCATTTCAAAGTTTGATGGCTAATCCATGCCCAGAATTAATAGATAACCAAAATAAGTACAGGTACTTGATAACACTAGACATTATGAAGAGATACTGGCAAATATTACTTACTCATCTGCCAATTTTGTCATCCCTCATGGTCTATTCAGTACACAGTGGTGCCATTTGACCTACATGGAACCTCAACCAGCTTTCTGAAACTGTTGGATAAAATATTGAAGCCCCACTCACAGTACATTGCTACATATCTGGATTAAGTAAACTGAGTGTAATAAAAGTTAAGTACTTAGTGCAACGTATAGGAAGAGGAGTGGTGAGACCACAAATAGAAAAAAAAAGGGGCTGTAAAATGTGACCTGTCCTGTCTACTAAGAAACAGCTGAAGGCTTTCCTTGGACAAGGTGAGTAGTACAGAAAGTTTGAATCCATTTGTGCAAATATTGCCTGTCCTTTGTCAAAGCTCACAAAGAGAAAAGCCCCTCTTAAGATGCAATGCTTTTGTGAGATTGATAGAGGATTTAATTAACTAAAAAGGGTTCTTTGTTCTGAACCTGTGCAAGTAACTATTGATTTTACTAAAGAGAGGTAGGTGGGGGGCAGTGCTTCCACAAGACATTCTATATGAGGAGATATCTTTGTTCTGCATCAGCAGGAAGCTTAGCAATACAGAAAGCAAATACTCAAGCTAATGTCTATAAATTGGGCTTTCTGTGCTATTAAATGCGGTTTGTTAGGCAGATCTTTCAATTTGGTAAAAGACCATGACCCTTTGCAATGGTTAATAGGAAAGCTGATGGTAATACCAAGTTGTGCTAGTAGGCTGCTTCCCTCCTACCCTTTCAGTGTACAATGACCCACAGACCTGGCCTAGCCAACAGAATTACTGATGGATTGCCCAGGGCTTATAATATATTGCTATGATTCTGAAATATCTGCTTTGGGAATGGGAGGTGGTGTCTGTCACACGATCATCAAAAATGCATAAGGAAGACATTTGTGCCTTACATCAGAGAGCCATACATCCAGAGGTAGGACTTTGTGTCTTACATTAGATTGTGATTTATTTATGAACGCTCATATATGCAAAAGCAGGCCCTTCTACCTTTCATCCAGCATCTTGCATATGCACAAAATAGGCTTCTATCTTATGGCAGAAAGAGCAAACAGACCGGGGCTTGTGTCTTACACCAGGAAGTGCAGACATGCACAGTCATGGGCCTGTGTTTTACACCAGGCAGAGCAGACAAGGACATTCATGACCCTGTGTTTTACACCATGCAGAGCAGACATACACATTCATGGGCTTGTGTCTTACACCAGGAAGAGCAGACCTGTACAGTCATATGTCTGTGTCTTACACCATGCTGAGAAGACATACAAAGTCATCAGTGCTGAGCAAGCATTCACTGGCATGGGCTTGTGTCTTACACCAAGCAGAGCAGAGAGGTACAGTCATGGGCCTGTGTCTTACACCAGGTAGAGCTGACATGCACAGTCATAGGCTAGTGTCTTCACCATGCTAAGCAGACATGCAGAGACAGGGGCTTGTGTCTTACACCAGGCAGAGCAGACATGCATCATCATGGGCCTGTGTCTTACACCATGCTGAGCAGACATGCAAAGTCATGGGCTAGTATCTTACACAATGCAGAGCAGACATGCAAAGTCACAAGCCTTTGTCTTACACACCATGCTGACCAGACATGCAGAAACAGGGGCTTGTTTATTACACCAGGTAGAGCAAACCTGCAGCATCATGGGCTTGTGTCTTATACCATGCAGAGCAGACATACCTAGTCATGGGCCTGTGTCTTACACCAGGCAGAGCAGACATTCAGAAATAGGGGCTTCTGTCTTACACTTTGCTGAACAGACATGCACAATCATGCACCAGTGTCTTGCGCCATGCGGGGCACACATACACAGTCATGGGCTATGTCATACACCAGGCAGAGCAGACATGCACTGTCATAGGCCTGTGTCTTACACCAGGCAGAGCAGACATGCAGAGACAAGGGCTTGTGTCTTACACCAGGTAGGGCAGACATGCACAGTCATGGGCCTGTATCTTGCACCATGCTGAGCAGACTTACAGAATCAGGGGCTTGTTTATTACACCAGGTAGAGCAGGCATGCAGCTTCATAGGCTTGTATTACACCAATGCAGAGCAGACATGCACAGTCATGGGCCTGTGTCTTACACCAGGTAGAGCAAACATGCACAGTCATGGACCTGTTGTATGCCAAGTAGAGCAGACAAGCAGACACGGGGCTTGTTTGTTGTACCATGCAGAGCAGACATGCACTTTGTGGGCCTGTGTCTTACACTATGCTGAACAGACATGCACTATCAAGGCCTGTGTCTTATACCAGGCAGAGCAGACATGCAGAGACAGGAGTTTGTCTTACACCAGGTACAGCAAACATGTACAGTCATGGGCCAGTGTCTTACATGATGTACAGCAAACATGAAAAAGTCATGAACCTGTGCCTTCCACCAGGCACAGCAGACATGCACAGTAATGGACCTGTCTTACACCATTTAGAACAGACATGCAGAAACAGGGGTTGTGTCTTACACCATGCAGAGCAGACATTCACAGTCATGGGCCTGTGTGTTACTCCAGGTAGAGCAGACATGCACAGTCATATGCTTGTATCTTGTACCATGCTATGCAGACATGCACAATCATGGGCCTGTGTCTTACACCATGCTGAACAGGCATGCACTATCACAGTCCAGTGTCTTGTAACAGGCAGAGCAGACATGCAGAAGCAGGGGCCCGTTTCTTACACCACGAAGAGCAGACATGCACAGTCATGGGCCTGTGTCTTACACCAGTTATAGCAGACCTGCAGAGACAGGGGCTTGTGTCTTACACCAGGCAGAGCAGACATGCACCATCATGGGCCTGTGACTTACACCCTACTGACCAGACATGCAGAGTTGTGGGCTTGCATCTTACATCATGATGAACAATATGCACAGTAATGGGCCAGTGTCTTACACCATGTTGATCAGACCTGCAGAGACAGGGGCTTGTGTCTTACAGCAGGTAGACCAGACAGGCACAGTTATCAGCCTGTGTCTTACACCAGGTAGAGTAGACACACACAGTCATACACCTATGTCCTATACTGAGCAGATGTGCATAGACATGGTCTTGTCTTATACCAGGCAGACCAGACATGCACCATCATGGGCCTGTGTCTTACACCATGCTGAGCAGACATGCAGAGCCATGGGCCTGTGTCTAACACCATGCTGAGCAGACATGCAGAGACATGGGCCAGTGTCTTGCAATATGCTGAGCAGACATGCACAGGAATGTGCCAGTGTCTTAAGCCATGCAGAACAGACATACACAGTCATGGACATGTGTCTTACGTCAGGTAGAACAGACATGCAGAGACAGGGGCCTGTGTCATACACCTTGCAAAGCAGGCATGAACCATCATGGGCCTGTGTCTTGCATGCTGAGCAGACATGCACAGTCATTGACCTGTGTCTTACACTAGGTAGAGCAGACATGCACAGTAATGGACCTGTGTCTTACACTAGGTAGAGCAGACATGCACAGTCATGGACCTGTCTTACACCAGGTAGAGCAGACTTGCACAGTCATGGACCTGTGTCTTACACCAGGTAGAGCAGACATGCACAGTCATGGACCTGTGTCTTACACCAGGTTGAGCAGACATGCGCAGTCATGGACCTGTCTTACACCAGGTAGAGCCAACATGCACAGTCACGAGCCTGTGTCTTACACCAGGTACAGCAATCATGCACAGTCATGGGCCTGAGTCTTACACCATGCTTAGCAGACATGCAGAGACAGGGGTTGTCTTACACCAGGCAAGGCAGACATGCACATTCATGGGCCTGTCTTACACAATGCAGGGCTGACATGCACCATCATGGGCCTGTATCTTGCACCATTCTGAGCAGACATGCAGAGACAGGGGCTTGTGTCTTACACCAGGCAGAGCAGGCATGCACATTCATGGGACTGTGTCATATACCATGCTGAGCAGACTTGCAGATACAGGGGCTATTGTCTTTTACTAGGCAGAGCAGACAGGCACAGTTATGGGTCTGTGTCTTACATGAGTTAGAGCAGACCTGCAATGACAATGGCTTATTTCACACACCAGAAAGAGAAGACATGCACTGTCAATGGGCCTGTGTCTTACTTCATGCTAAGCAGACATGCAGAGTCATAGGCCTGTATCTTACACCATGCTGAGCAATATGCAAAGTAATGGGCCTCCATCTTACATCATGTTGAGCAAACATGCAGAGACAGGGGCTTGTGTCTTACACCACACTGAGCAGACATGCACCATCACAGGCCTCTGTCTTACACCAGGCAGAGCAGAAATGGAGAGATGGGGCATCTGTCTTACACCAGACAGGGCAAAGGTGCACAGTCAAGGGCCTGTGTCATACACAATGAAGAGCAGGCATGCACAGTCATGGGCCTGTATCTTGCACCATTTAGAGTAGACAGGCAGAGACAGGGGATTGTGTCTTACACCAAGCAGAGCAGACATGCAGACACAAGGTTGCAAGTCTTACACCAGTTTGAGCAGACTTGCACAGTCATGGGCTTCTGTCTTAGATGAGATAGATCAGACATCACAGTCATGGACCTGTGTTTTATACCATGCTGAGCAGACATGCAGAGACAGGGGCTTGTGTCTTACAGCAGGCAGAGCAGACATGCACCATCATGGAGCTGTGTCTTGCACCATGCTGAGCAGACATGCAGAGACAGGGGCTTGTGTCTTACGCCAGGCAGAACAGATGTGCAGAGACATGGGCTTGTATCTTACACCATGTTGCGCAGACATGCACAGTCATGGGCCTGCGTATTACACCATGCTGAGCAGACCTACACAGTTAAGGTCTGTATGCTGAGCAAACATGCAAAGACATGGACATGTGACTTATGCCATGTAGGACAGACATGGAGAGACAAGATCTTCTATCTTACATCATGCAGAGCAGACATTCCCAGTCACTGGCCTGTGTCTTGTATCAGGTAGAGCAGACATGCACAGTCATGGGCCAGTGTCTTACACCATGCTGAGCAGACATGCACAGTCATGGGCCTTTATCTTGCACCATGCTGAGCAGACATGCACAAACAGGGGCTTGTCTCACCCCAGTTAGAGCAGACATGTAGAGACACAGGCTTGTGTCTTACACCATGCTGAGTAGACATTCACCATCATGGGCTTTTGTTTTATATCAGGTAGAGGAGACATGCACAGTCATGGGCCTGTTCCTTATGCCATGCTGAACACACATGAATAGTCCTGGGCCTGTATCTTGTACCATGCGGAGCAGACATGCACAGATGGGGGCTTGCGTCTTACACCAAGTGGTGCAGACATGCAGAAACATGGGCTTGTCTTACATGTTGAACAGACATACACAGTCATGGGACTGTGCCTTACACCAGGTAGAACAGACACACACTGCCAGGGGCCTGTGATTTACAACAGGAAGAACAGACATGCACAGGGATGGCCCTGTGTTTTACACGAGGTGGAACAGACATGCACATTTATGGGACTTACACCAGGTAGAGCAGACATGTACCATCATGGGCTTGTCCAACAATAGGTAGAGCAGACATCCCCAGATATGGGTTGTGTTTTACAGCATGCTGAGTGGACATACAGAGACAGTGGCTTATATCTTACACCAGGCAGAGCAGACATGCACAGTCATGGGCCTGTGTCTTGCGCCATGCTGAGAAGACATACAAAGTAATCAGCCTGTGTTTTATACCATGCTGACAAGACATGCAGATACAGGGGCTAGTGTCTTACACCATGCTGAGCAGACAAGCAATGTCATGGGCCAGTGTCTTACATCATGCTGAGCAGACATGCACAGTCATGAGCCAGTGTCTTACACACCATGCTGTGTAAACATGTAGAGATAGGGCTTGTTTATTACACCAGGTAGACCAGACATGCACCATCATGGGCCAGTGTGCCTTGCACCATGCTAAGCAGGCATGCACAGTCATGAGCCTATGTCTTACACCAGTCAGAGCAAACATACAGAGACGGGCTTGTCTTACACCAGGCAGAGTAGACATGGACCATCATGGGCCTGTGTCTGAGAAGACATGTACAGTCATGGGCCTGTGCCATACACCAGGCAGAGCAGACATAGTCATGGACCTGTGTATTATGCCAGGTATAGCAGACATGCAGAGACAAGGGCTTGTGTCTTCCACTATGAATTGCAGACATGCACTATCACAGTCTTTTCACTTATACCAGGCAGAGCAGACATGCAGGGATAGGAGCATGTGTCTTACTCCAGGTAGAGCAGACATGCACACACAGGGACTTTTTGTCTTACACCAAGCAGAACAGATATGCACAGTCATGGGCCTGTGTCTTACACCAGGTACAGCAGACATGCAAGGTCATGGGCCTGTGTCGTACACCAGGCAGTGCAGACATTCACCATTATGAGCCCATGTCTTTTACTATGCTGAGCAGACATATACACTCATGGGCCTGCGTCTTACACCAGGCAGAGCAGACAGGCAGAGATGGGGGCTTTTGTCTTACAGCATGCTGAACAAACGTGCATACTACTGGGTCTGTGTCTTATGCCATGCAGAGAGGACATACACAGTCATGGGCTTGTCTTACACCAGGCAGAGCAGACATACACAGTAATGGCCTGTGTCTTACACCATGCTGAGAAGACAGAGTAACAAGCCTCTGTTTTACACCATACTGACCAGACATGCACCAACAAGGGTCTGTGTCTTGCACCATGCTGAGCAGACATGCACAGTCATGGGCCTGTGTCTTACCTCAGGTAGAGCAGGTATGCAGAATCATGGGCTTGAATCTTGTAGCATGCTGATCAGACATGCTCTGTCACAGGCTTTTGGCTTATACCAGGCAGAGCAAACATGCAGAGGCAGGGGTATGCGTCTTACTCCAGGTAGAGCAGACATGCAGAGATAGGGGCTTGTCTTACACCATGCAGAGCAGACATGCACAGTCATGGGCCTACATTTTACACAATGCTGAACACACACGCACAGTCATGGGCCTGTATCTTGCACCATGATGAGCAGACAGCAGACATAGGGGCTTGTTTTACACCAAGTATAGCAGACATGCAGAGACACCAGCTTGTGTCTTACAGCATGCTGAACAGACATACAGTCAAGGGACTGTGTCTTACACCAGGAAGAGCAGACATGCACAGTCAAGAGCCTGTCTCTTACTCCATGCTGACAAGACATGCACCATCAGGGGCTTGTGTTTTACATGAGGTAGAGAAGACATGCACAGTCATTGGCCTGTGTGCTACACCATGCTGAGCCGACATGCAGAGACAGGGGCTTGTCATACACCGGGTGGAGTAGACCCACACAGTCATGGGCCTGGGTCTTACACCAGGCAGAGCAGACATGCACAGTGATTAGGCCTGTGTTGTACACCGGGCAGAGCAGACATACACAGCTATGGGCCTGTGTCTTACACCATGCTGAGAAGACATGCAAAGTCATAAGCTGGTATTTTACACTTTGCTGAGCAGACATGTACCATCACAGGCACTTGTCTTACACCAGTCAAAGCAGACATGCACAGTCATGGGCCTGTGTTTTACAACATGCTGAGCAGACATATACCATCATGGATGTGTCTTACACCAGGTGGAGCAGACATGCACATTCATGGGCCTGTCTTTTCCAGCATGCTAAGATGACATGTAGAGAGAAGGGCTTGTGTTCTATACCAGGCAGAACAGACATTTAACATCATGGGCCTGTGTCTTACACAGTGCTGAGCAGACATGCACAGTCATGAGCCTGTGTCATACATATCATGCTGAGCAGACATGTGGAGACAGGAGCTTATTACTCCTGGAAAAGCAGACATGTACCATTATGGGCCTTTATCTTACACCATCTGGAGCAAACATGTACCATCATGGGCTTTTATCTTACACCATGTGGAGCAAACATGCACAGTCATGTGCCTGTATCTTGCACCATGATGAGCAGACATGCAGATACAGGGGCTTGTCTTACACCGTGCTGAGTAGACATGCAATATCATGGGCCAGTGTCTTACATCATGTGGAATAGATATGCACAGTCATGAACCTGTGCTTAGACACCACCCTGAGTAGACAAGCAGAGACAGTGGCTTGTTTATTACACCAGGTAGACCAGACATGCACCATCATGGGCCTATGTCTTACACCATGCTAAGCAGACAAGCACAGTCATGAGCCTGTGTCTTACACACCATGCTGAGTAGACGTATACAGTCATGGGCCTGTGTCTTACACCAGGCAGAGCAGATATGCACTATCAGAGGCCTATCACTTTACCAGGCTGAGCAGACAAGCAGAGATAGGGGCATGTCTCTTATACCAGGTAGAGCAAACATGCACACACGGACTTGTGTCTTACACCATGCAGAGCAGGCTTGCACAGTCATGAGCATTGCACAGTCATGGGCCTGTGTCTTACACCAGGTACAGCAGACATGCAAAGTTATGGGCCTGTGTCATACACCAGGCAGAGCAGACATGCAGAGACAGGGGCTTGCATCTTGCACCACACTGAGCAGACATGAACTATCACAGCCCTGTGTGTTTTACCAGGTAGAGCAGACATTCAGAGACAGGGGCCTGTGTCTTGCACTAAGTAGAGCAGACATGCAGAGAGAGGGGCTTCTACCTTACACTATGCAGGGAACTCAGACACAGTCATGGGCCCATGTCCTACACCAAGTACAGCAGACAAGCAGTCATGGGCCTTTATTTTACACCAGTTAGAGCAGATCTACAGAGACAGTGGCTTATTTCTTACACCAGGCAGAACAGACATGCACAGTCATGGACATGTGTCATGCACCAGGTAAAACAGACATGCATAGAGAGGGGCCTGTGTCTTACACCAGACAGGGCAGAGATGCACAGTCATGGGCCTTTATCTTGCACTGTTTAGAGCAGACATGCAGAGTCATGGGCATGTGTCTGCACTGGCAGAGCAGACCTGCAGAGACAGTGGCTTATTTCTTGCATCAGGCAGAACAGACATGCACAGTCATGCCAGGTAAAACAGACATGCATAGACAGGGGCCTGTGTCTTACACCAGGCAGGTCAGAGATGCACAGTCAAGGCCCTGTGTCTTACATGATGCAAAGCAGACAAGCACAGTCATGGGCCTTTATCTTGCACTATTTAGAGTAGACATGCAGAGACACAGGGTTGTGTCTTACACCAAGCAGAGCAGACATGCATGGACAGGGGCTCGAGTCTTACACCATGCTGCGCAGACTTGTACAGTCATGGGCTTGTGTCTTACACCAGGCAGATCAGGCATCACAGTCGTGGACCTGTCTTACAGTATGCTGAGCAGACATGCGCTGTCACAGGAGTATGCGTCTTACAGCAGGTAGAGCAGACAGGCAGAGACAGGGGATTGTGTCTTACATCATCCACAGCAGACACGCACAGTCATGGGCCTGTGACTTATACCAGGTGCAGCAAACATGCATAGTCATAGGCCTGTGTCTTCCACCATGAATAGCAGACATGTACAGTCATTGGCTTATGTCTTACTCCTTGCTGAGCAGACATACACTAACACAGTCCAGTGTCTCATAACAGGCAGAGCAAACATGCAGAGACAGGGGTCTGTTTCTTACACATTGCAGAGCAGAGATGCACAGTCATGGCCTGTGTCTTCCACCAGTTATAGCAGACCAGCAGAGACAGGGGCGTGTGTCTTACACCAGGCAGAGCATACATGCACCATCATGTGCCTGTGTCTTACACCGCAGAGTAATGGGCTTGTATCTTACACCATCGTGAGCAATATGCACAGTAATGGAACACCATTGTGAGCAATATGCACAGTAATGGACCAGTGTCTTATACCATGTTAAGCAGACATGCAGAGACAGTGGCTTGTGCCTTACACCAGGTAGAGTAGACAGATACAATCATGAGCCTGTGTCTTACAAAAGGCAGAGCACACATGCAAATATAGGGGTATATGTCTTATACCAGGCAGAGCAGACATATACTCTTATGGGCCTGTGTCTTAAACTATGCTGAGTAGACAGTCATGGAAAAAAAGCGTATAATGGAGCATTTGGGTGACATCAAACATGGCAGGGTTGAAAATCCTGTGGCAGATCATTTCCAGGCTGTTCATGCTGGTTCTGACACCAGTTTATTTTTTAGTATTTTGGCCAAACCATCTATTAAACAGGGGGATGTTTTTCTTAGTGAATTATTGAAGTTAGAGACTAAATTCATTATTAATTATGGCACATTATTCCCTAGAGGTTTAAATCAGGAACTTAACGTCAACATTTTTTTATTGAACAAAAGTCTGTATATTTGATGTTTCAAGAGGTCTGAGTGCTTTTGTGAGCACAGCCATTCAGCTTTGTCAACATGTGATCTGTTTTTTCTTCCTTATAAATGTGCTTGCTCTTGTTCATAGGAGACTATGTTCAGCAAGGTCACACAATTCTTTATATTAACAATCTATTATAGAGTCAACAATTCAATCATAATATTTAATGTATTTTTGCATGTGTTGTATTTATATTCATATATTTATATATGTACATTTTTTTCTATGTCACATATCCTGGGTGTTTTTGCATTTTATATGCACTATTAGTCATTAAATTGCAATATATTTTGATATATTGAAATTTGAATGTGTAAGATGGGTAAGGGTTAATGAGTAATACTCATGGCTTAGCACTTTTGCAATTGAATGATTTCTTAATGAGCCTCACTGATGTGTATTTAAAGTTGATGCACTTTGGTGTAAAATCATTCCTTTGAAAGGCTGTTAAGCTGAGGTACCAGGAAGCACCAGTAAAACATTTTATTGAACATTCTGGCTTATTTTCTGTTTTTTTCAGTCTGGAATCCAGTCTTCTATGTTTTCATGACTGTTGGTGTTTTGGAAGTGTTTTAAGTGATAGTCATGGGCCAGTATCTTACAATATGCTGAGCAGATATGCACAGTCATAGGCCTGTGTCTTACACCAGGCATAGCAGACCTGCAGAAATAGGGGCTTCTGTCTTACATTTTACTGAGCAGACATACACAGTCATGTGTGAGTGTCTTATGCCATACGGAGCAGACATACAGTCGTGGGCTGTCGTGCACCAGGCAGAGCAGACATGCACAGTCATGGACATGTCTCCTGTGCCAGGTGAAACAGACATGCAGAGACAGGTGCCTTTGTCTTAAACCATGCAAAGCAGATATGCACAGTCATGGGCCCGTGTCTTACACCTGGTAGAGCAGACATGCACAGTCGTAGGCCTGTGTCTTACACTATGCTTAGCAGACATGTAGAGACAGGGGCTTTTGTCTTACACCAGGCAGGGCAGATATGCACAGTCATGGGCCTGTGTCTTACACAATGCAGGGCAGACATTCACAGTCATGGGCCTATATCTTGCACCAAGCTGAGCAGACATGCAGAGACAGGGGCTTGTGTCTTACACCAAGAAGAGCAGACACACAGAGAACAGGGGTTTGTCTTTCACCATACTGAGCAGACCTGCACACTCATGTGCTTGTGTCTTACACCAGGTAGATCAGACATCACAGTCATGGGCCTGTGTCTTACACAATGCTGAGCAGACATGCACAGTTATGGGGGTTCATCTTATACCATGCTAAACAGACATGCAGACACAGGGGCTTGTATGTTACACTAGGCAGACCAGGCATGCACAGTCCTTGGGCTGTGTTTTATACCATGCTGAGAAGACATGCAAAGTCATGAGCCTGTGTTTTACACCATGCAGAGCA
The DNA here is from genome assembly GCF_019279795.1 of Protopterus annectens. NCBI lineage: Eukaryota > Metazoa > Chordata > Ceratodontiformes > Protopteridae > Protopterus > Protopterus annectens. Next base: position 1,499,312,368 of record NC_056746.1, read on the forward strand.
GACATGCACATTCATGGGCCAGTGTCATATACCATGCTGAGCAGACTTACAGATACAGGGGCTTGTGTCTTCCACTCGGTAGAGCAGACAAGTACAGTCATGGACCTGTGACTTACACAAGTTAGAGCAGACCTGCATAGACAATGGCTTGTTTCTTAAACCAGGCAGAGAAGGCATACACTTTCAATGGGCCTTTGTCTTACTCCATACTAAGCAGACACGCAGAGTCATAGCCCTGTATCTTATACCACGCTGAGCAATATGCAAAGTAATGGGTCTGCATTTTACACTATGCTAAGCAGACATGCAGAGAGAGTGGCTTGTGTCTTGCATCATGTAGAATAGACAGGCGCAGTTATGAGCCTGTAGCTTACACCAGGTAGAGTAGACCCACAGTCATCGGCCTGTGTAGTACACCATGCTCAGCAGACGTGCAGGAACAGGGGCTTGTGTCTTACACCAGGCAAAGCAGACATGCACCATCATGGGCCTATGTCTTACACTATGCCAAACAGACATGCCCAGTCATGGGCCAGTGTCTTACCACATGCAAACCAGGCGTACACAGTCATTGGCTGTCATACACCAGGCAGAGCAGACATGCACAGTCATGGACATGTCTTACACCAGGCAAAACAGACATTCAGGGACAGAAGCCTTTGTCTTACATCTTGCAGAGCAGGCATGAACCATCATGGGCCTGTACCTTACAACATGCTTAGCAGACCTGCAGAGACAGGGACTTGTCTTACACCACACTGAGCAGACATGCACCATCACAGGCCTCTGTCTTACACCAGGCAGAGCAAACATGGAGAGATAGGGGCATGTGTCTTACACCAGATGGGGCAGAGGTGCACAGTCAACGTCCTGTGTCTTTCACAATGCAGACCAGACATGCACAGTCATGGGCCTGTATCTTGCACCATTTAGAGTACACATGCAGAGACAGAGGCTTGTGTCTTGCACCAAGCAGAGAAGACATGCAGAGACAGGGGCTTGAGTCTTACACCATGCTGAGCAGACTTGCACTGTCACAGGCTTCTGTCTTAGACCAGGTAGATCAGACATCACAGTCATGGACCTGTGTCTTACACCATGAATGCAGAGACAGGGTTTGAATCTTACACCAGGCAGAGCAGACCTGCACCATCATAGGCCTGTGTCTTAAAACTTGCCAAGCAGACATGCAGAGTCATGGGCCAGTGTCCTACTCCATGCTGAGCAGGCATGCACAGTCATGGGCCTGTATATTGCACCATGCTAAGCAGACATACACAGTTATGGGCTATATGCTGAGCAGACATGGACAGTCATGGACATCTGACTTGTGCCATGTATAAGAGATGTGGAGAGACAAGGCTTCTATCTTACACCATGCAGAGCAGACATTCCCAGTCATGGGCCTATGTCTTACATCATGTAGAGCAGACATGCACAGTCATGGGACAGTGTCTTACACCATGCTGAGATGACATACAAAGTCATGGGCCTCTATCTTGCACCATATTGAGCAGGCATGCACAGACAGGGGCTTGTGTCTTACCATGCTGAGCAGACATACACAGTCATGGGACTCTGCCTTAAAGCAGGGTGAACAGGCACACACAGTCAGGGGTCTGTGTCTTACTCCATGAAGAGCAGACATGCACAGACATGGGCCTGTGTCATACATGAGACAGAGCAGGCTGGCGCATTCATGGGCCTGTGTCTTACACCAGGTGGAGCAGACATGTACCATCATGGGCTTGTGTCTTACAACAGGTAGAGCAGACATGCACAGTCATGGGCCTGTGTTTTACAGCATCCTGAGCAGACATGCACTATCACAGCCCTGTCACTTATAACAGGCAGAGCAGACCTGCAGGGATAGGGACATGTCTTACACCAGGTACAGCCAACATGCACACGTGGACTTCTGTCTTACACCATGCAGAGCAGACATGCACAGCTATGGACCTGTCTTATACTAGGTAGAGCAGACATGCAGAGATGTCTTGCACCATGCACAGCAGACATGCACAGTCATGAGCCTGTGTCTTCCACCAGGCAGAGTAGACATGAGTCATGGACATGTCTTGCGCTAGGCAGAGCAGACATGCAGAGACAGGTTATTTTGTCTTACACCATACTGAACAGATGTGCACCATCACAGGCCTCCATCTTACACCAGGCATAGCAGACATAGAGAGAGAGGGGACTGTGTCTTACACCAGGCAGAGCAGAGATGCTCAGTCAAGGGACTGTGTCTTATGCGATAGAGAGCAGATAAACAGTCATAAGCCTTTATCTTGCACCATTTAGAGTAGACATCCAGAGACACGGGGTTGTCTTACACCAAGCAGAGCAGACATACAGAGACAGGGGCTTGAGTCTTATATCATGCTGAGCAGACTTGCACAGTCATGGGCTTATGTCTTACACCAGGTAGATCAGACATCGCAGTCATTGACCTGTGTCTTACAGTATGCTTAACAAAAATCCACTGCCACAGGCCTGTGTCTTATAGCAGGCAGGGCATGCATGCAGAGACAGGGGCTTGTCTTTACAGCATCCAGAGCAGACATGCACAGTCATGGGCCTGTGTCTTCCACCAGGCAGAGCAGACATGCACAGTCATGGGCCTATATCTTACACCAAGTTCAGCAAACATGCACAGTCATGAGCCTGTGTCTTAAACCAGGTACAGGAAACATGCACATTCATGGGCCTGTGTCTTATACCATGCAGACAGACAAGCACAGTCATGGGTGTGCGTCTTATTTTAGATAGAGCAGACATGCACCATCATGCGCCTGTGTCTTGCACTATGCTGACCAGACATGCAGAGTCCTGGGCTTGCATCTTACACCATCGTGAACAATATACGCAGTCATGGGCTAGTGTCTTACACCATGTTGAGCAGACATGCAGAGACAGGGCTTGTCTTCCACCACATAAAGCAGACCGGAACAGTCATGGCCCTGTGTCTTACACCAGGCAGAGCACACTTGCAAAGATAGGGGTTTGTGTCTTATACCAGGCAGAGCAGACATGCACTCTCATGGGCCTGTGTCTTACACCAGGTAGAGTAGACATACACAATCATAAGTGTATGTCCTACACTATCCTGAACAGACGTGCACAGACATGGTCTTGCATCTTACACCAGGCAGAGCACACATTCACCATCATAGGCCTGTGTCTTACACTATGCTAAGCAGACATGCCCAGTCATGGGCCTGTGTTTTACACCAAGCAGAGCAGATGTGTAGAAATAGGGGCTTCTGTCTTCCACTTTGCTGAGCAGACATGCACAGTCATGTGCTAGTGTCTTATGCCATATGGAGCAGACCTACTCAGTCATGGGCTGTGTCATACACCAGGCAGAGCAGACATGAATGGTCATGGACGTGTCTTATGCCAGGGGAACAGACATGCATAGACAGGGGCCTTTGAATTACACCATGCAGAGCAGATATGCAGTCATGGGCCTGTGTCTTACACCTGGTAGAGCAGACATGTACAGTCATAGGCCTGTGTCTTACACCATGCTTAGCAGACCTGCAGAGACAGGGGCTTGCGTCTCACACCAGGCAAGGCAGACATGCACAGTCATGGGCCCGTATCTTACATGATGCAGGGCAAACATGAACAGTCATGGGCCTGTGTCATACACCATGCTGAGCAGACTTACAGGTACAGGGGTTTGTGTCTTTAACCAGGCTGAGCAGACATGCACAGTCATGGGCCTGTATCTTGTACCATGCTGAGCAGACGTGCAGAGACAGGGGCTTGTGTCTTGCATCAAGCAGAGCAGACATGAGACAGGGGCATGTGTTTTATACCATGCAGAGTAGACAATCATAGTTTTGAGCCTGTGTCCACCATGCTGAGCAGACCTGCAGAGACAGGAGCTTGTGTCGTACACCAGGCAGAGCAGACATGTGCAGCCATGGGACTGTCTTTCACACCATGCTGAGAAGACATGCAAAGTCATGAGCCTGTGTGTTACACCATGCAGACCAGACATGCACAGTCATCAGCCTGTGTCATACACCATGCTGAGCAGACTTGCAGATATAGGGACTTGTGTCTTTCACCAGGGGAAAGTCTTAAATGTTAGAGCAGACCTGCATCAACAGTGTCATATTTCTTAAACTAGGCAGAGAAGACATGCATCATCAATGGGCCTGTGTCTTACTCCGTGCTAAGCAGACAAGCAGTGTCATAGCCCTGTATCGTACACCATGCTGATCAATGTGCAAAGTAATTGGCCTGCATTTTACCCCATGTTGAGCAGACGTGCACTGACAGGGGCCTGTGTCTTACACCAGGTAGAATAGACAGGCACAGTCATGGGCCTGTGGCTTACACCAGGTAGAGTAGACAGTCATTGGCCTGTGTCTTACATCATACTCCACAGACATGCAGAGACAGGGGCTTGTGTCTTATACCACACTGAGCAGGCATGCACCATCACAGGCCTCTGTCTTACACCAGGCAGAGAAGACATGGAGAGTTAAGGGCTTGTGTCTTACACCAGGCAGGGCAGAGATACACAGTCAAGGGCCTGTGTCTTACATGATGCAGAGCAGACATGCAAAGTCATGAGCATGTATCTTGCACCACTTAGAGTAAACATGCAGAGACTGGGTTTTGTGTCTTACACCAAGCAAAGCAGACATGCAAGGACAGGAGCTTGAGTCTTACACCATGCTAAGCAGACTTGGACAGTCATGGGCTTGGGTCTTACACGAGGTAGATTAGACATTACAGTCATGGACCTGCATCTTACACCATGCTGAGCAGACATGCAGAGACAGGGGCTTGCATCTTACACCACGTAGACCAGGCATCCACCATCATGAGCCTGTGTCTTTCAACATGGTGAGAGGAAATAAAAAGTCATCAGCCTGCGTCTTACACTATGCTGAGCCTACATGCAGATACAGGGGTTTGTGTCTTATACCATTCTGTGCAGACATGCAGTGTCATGAGCCAATGTCTTATATCATGCTGAGTAGACCTGCACAGTCATGAGCCTGTGTCTTACACACCATGCTCAGTAGACATGAAGCTGCAGGAGCTTGTTTATCACTCCAGGTAGACCAGACATGCAACGTCATGGGCCTGTTTCTTGCACCATGCTGAGCAGATATGCACAGTCGTGACCCTTTTCTTACACCAGGGTAGGCAGACATGCAGAGACCAGGGCTGTTGTCTTACACCAGGCAGAGTAGACAATGCACTATCATGGGCCTATGTCTTACACCATGCTGAGCTGACATATACAGTCATGGGCCTGTGTCTCACTCTAGGCAGAGCAGACATGCACAGTCATGTACCTGTGTATGGGCCTGTGTCGTGCATACACAGAGCAGACATGCACCATCATGAGCCTGTGTCTTACACCATGCTGAGCAGACGTATACAGTTATGGGTCTGTCTTACACCAGGCAGAGACAGGGGCTTGCGTCTTACAGCATACTGAGCATGCTGAGAGGATGTACACAGCAGACATGCACAGTCGTGGCCTGTGTCTTATACCAGTTAGAGCAGACCTGCAGAGACAGTGGCTTATTTCTTACACCTGGCAGGGAAGACATGCACCATCATTGGGCATGTATCTTACACCATGCTGAGCAGAAATGCAGCATCCTGGACATATGTCTTACACCCAGCACAGCAGATGTGCAGAAACAGGGGCTTCTGTCTTACACCATGCTGAGTGGGCATGCACAGTCATGGGCTTGTGTGTTACATCATGCTGAGCATACAAAAACAGTTTTATGGGCTGTGTTACACCATACTGAGTAGACATGCACAGTCATGGACATGTGACTTATGCCACATAGAACAAAAGTGGAGAGACAAGGGTTTGTACCTTATAGCATGCAGAGCAGACATGCACAGTCATAGGCCTGTGTGTTACTCCAGGTAGAGCAGAGACACAGTCAGGGGCCAGAGTCTTACACCATGCTGAGCAGATGTGCAGTCATGGGCCTCTACCTTGCACCATGCTGAGCAGACAGGAACAGATGGGTTTTTTTTCTCACACCAAGTAGAGCAAACATGCAGAGACACAAGCTTGTGTCTTTAACCATGCTGAGTAGACATTCACCATCATGGGCTTGTCTTGCATCAGGTATAGCAGACATGCACAGTCATGGGACTGTTTCTTACACCATGCTAAACACACATGCACAGTTATGGGTCTGTATCTTGCATCATGATTTCTCTCCCTCTATTCTCCCACACTCTAGCAACATACACCCTAACAAAAACCTCAAATGCATTACTATTAATGCCCAAAGTCTAAAACATAAATTAACTCTCTTCCATGCCTGGCTCAGTCATAACTCTCCTGACATTGCTGCTATCACTGAAACATGGCTAAAACCTGATATTTCTGACTCAGAGTTCCTTCCTCCAGGATTTCATTGTCTCCGGTCAGACCGGCCAAACAAAAGAGGTGGTGGCGTTGCTCTACTTTACTCCAACCTCTTGTCCATTACTCCCTACCCTAACCCCATCCCCTCTTTTAACAACTCTGAAATTGTGATTGGTTTACTAAAAATAAACAACCATAAAAGCATCTGCATCATTTGCCTCTATATTCCCCCTGGTAACAATATCAGTACTCTTGAAGACATCCTCTCCTGGACCTCCTCCAATATTAACCTGGAAACCTTCATTATGGGTGATGTAAACATTGACTGGGGAAAAATCAATAGCGCCAATCCCACTATAGCCATCAACCTATTCAAGTTCACTCAACTTACTAATTCCTTCACTCAACCCAACAAATCTAATCCCCCTGGCACAATACTTGACTGGATCCTAGGATCTCACCCAAATAAAATTACAAAATCAGGTGTCACCCCTGACCCACTAGGAGACCATTTCCCTGCCTTCGCCATTCGTGCTACTCCCTCCTCCCCACACTCTCACCACTACATTCATACTTGTAACCTATCTAACTTTAACCCTACTTTCTTCTCTAACTTTCTTAAACTATCCAACTGGAACCTCCTAAAAACACTACCACTAGATGAAGCCGTTGACTACTTCAATTCTACATTTTTAACTGTCCTTAACTCCCAAGCCCCTATTAGAACAAAAAGAATCAAAACTATTAACTCCCCCTGGCTCTCTAAAGACACTAAAAAGATAATGCTTCAAAGAGATAAAACCTGGAAAGCCCACCCTAAACATAAGTATCCACAAACCTTCCTCAAATATAAGCAGTTGAGAAACTTAGCCAAAAAGCAAGTCATTAGGGATAAAAAGTCCTACTATATCCAACTACAAGAAAACAATGCAAGAAATCCTAAACAATTCTGAAATTCTATCAATTCCCTCCTTAGACCAGGTACAAAAAGCAACCCCTCCCCTGATACCAGCAAATCAGACCTCGAAGTAGCCTCCCTTTTCAATTCATTCTTTACCTCTTCTATCGCTGATCTAACCAAAACTTTCTCCAACAATAACCCTCCCTGCTCAGTCTTCAGTCCCTGCATCCCTTGCCCCCTCCTTTGAACTCAAACCTGTATCCACCAACCTTATAAAGAAACTTCTCCAAAAACTAAAGCCTTGTTCAAATGCCCTTGATAACATTCCATCTTCCTTCCTAAACATTTCTTCTGACTCTATTGCCATACCCGTCAGCATCCTAATAAATAGGTCTTTACTTGAATGCTATGTACCCAAACTATGGCACTCTGCCTTCATTCTGCCTCTCCACAAGGGTGGCAAAATATGCTCTGTCTCCAACTTCCATCCCATAGCCATCCTCTCCCCTATATCCAAAATTCTTGAAAAATGTATCCACCTGCAACTCTTGCCATTCCTTACCAAACACCAACTTCTCTCCCCTACCCAACACAGTTTCCGCCCTGGACATAGTACTACCACTGCCCTTCTCTCCTTCTTACACTCTGTCAACTCAGCACGTGACTCCGGTAACTTACTCTCCTCTGTTCTTTTAGATTTATCCAAAGCCTTTCATACCATCTCTCATTCACTCCTTCTAAACCACCTCTCTAATCTCAACATCTGCCAAAAAACTCTCTCTTGGTTCTCCAGCTACCTTTCAAACAGGTCCCAAGCTGTGAAATGGGGCCAAGATACCTCTTCTTTCCTTCCTACCCCTACTGGTGTACCACAAGGTTCCATTCTAGGCCCATTACTATTTAACATCTTTATTAATGACTTCCATAAAGCTATTCCCAACACTAAAGTTGTGCAATATGCCGATGATTCCACTTTAATCTGTTGTGCCCCAAATCTAGCAGAACTAAAGACCCAAACACAGATTGCCTTTTCTACCACAGAAAAATGGATGCTCCAAAATCATCTTGCCCTAAATGCAAACAAAACTAAGATCCTCCTTTTTACCCCATCTAAATCATCCTCTCTAGATAAGAACTCATTTTTAATTACCAGTCACAACACCTCCACCATTGAGATTGTCTCCTCCACCAAGCTTCTCGGCATTATAATTCATGACCAACTAAAATTTAATGACCATATCCAACTAAACATAAAAAAACTCACATAAAACTTGGGACTACTGTATAGAAACAACCACTTCCTCTCTCCTCACACCAGACTTACGCTTGCCTCTACTTTCCTTCTTCCCTCCCTCCTGTACGGCGCTCCCCTTCTCACTAATTTATCTTCTACACTTACCTCCAAATTGGAACAATGCTACAACAAAATCTCTAGATTTGCCACAAATGCCAAATCCTCCTCTCATCATTGCACCTCCCTCCACTCCTTAAACTGGCTGGAACTCCCCAATCCCCTTGATTTTCTCCAAATTTCAACAGCCCACAAATTATTCTTCCACCTCTCAAACTGCCCTGCTCTTTCTAATATTCTACAGCCTTATACCCCCCCTTAGATCACTTAGATCCTCTCACCAAAACCTAATCACAGTTCAAAAACCTAAATGTCCCACAGGCCAACTGCTCTTATCCTTTACCCTAGCCAAAAAATGGAATGCTCTGCCCTCCTCACTTAGGACCTATACCAACCCAAACATCTTCAAAAAACAGCTTCATTCCTACCTCTACCAAAACAGGAAATGCAATTGCACTCCTCAGCCTTTACCTCTGAAGCTATCCTCCCACTTCTCTCCTGGCTAACCTCACTTACCTACCTAACCTCTTTAATATACTCAGCTTATATTCTTAAGTAATACTTCCTGATTTCTTGCCTACACCAGGATTTTTCCCCTTGAATATTTGGGATTTTTTCTTTTACTTCTCAGTCTCTGATTACTGTTATTTGTAATACAATAGTCTATGAAACTTTTATTGTTACTTTTTATTCAATTTTTTATGTAATTTCTTTTATAAATTGTATGTAACTGTATGTAACTAAACACATGGAGCTTTTCTGCCCGGGCCTCCACTGAAAACGGGCCCCCCAAGCCCAGTGGACCTCCCCGGTAATCAAACTGAAATAAATAAATAATAAATAAATGATGAGCAGATATGCAGAGACAGGGGCTTGTGTCTTACACCAAGTAGTGCAGACATACAGAGACATGGACTTGTGGCTTACACCATGCTGAGCAGACATACACAGTCATGGGACTGTGCACTTTCCTGGCAATGTGTCTTGCACCAGGTAAAGCAGATATGTATCATCATGGGCTTGTGTTCTACAACAGGTAGAGCAGACATGAGCAGTCATGGGCCTGTGTCTTACACCATGCTGAGAAGACAAAGTCCACACACTGGGTTTTATACCATGCTGGGCAGACATGCACGGTCATGGGCCTATTTCTTATACTATGCTGAGCAGACATGCACTATCACAGGCCTTGTCACTTATACCAGTCAGAGCAGACATGTAGAGACAGGGGCACATGTCTTACACCATGTAGAGCAGTTCAGCAGATATGCAAAGTCATGGGCCTGTCTGTTACACCAGGCACAGCAGACATGCACAGTTGTGGGTCTTTGTCTTACACCAGGTAGAACAGACATGCACAGTCATGGGGCTGTCTCTTCTGCCATGCTGAGCAGATATGTAGATAGGGACTTCTGTCTTACACCAAACAAAGCAGACTTGCAGAGACAAAGGCTTGTCTTGCACCATGCAGATCAGACGTGCACAGTCTTGGGCTTGTGTCTTACCTCAGTTAGAGAAGGTATGCACAGTTATGGGCCTGTGTCTTACAGCATGCTGAGCAGACATGCACTATCACAGGCCTGTGTTTTACAACATGTTGAGCAAACATGCAGAGACAGGGACTTGTGTCTTACACCATGTGGAGGAGAGATAAACAGTCATGGGCATGAAACTGGATGTTAACTCAGTCCAGCAAACTTTAGGGAAATATCTGAAATTAAATTACTTTATAGGCAAGGTTGGAGACACAATGTCTGTACTAGAGAGCTTTCTGTATTGTCTTTATGGTGAAATAATTACTAGTCTTGAAATGTGGAGAATGTAATTGTTTTATGACTTCTAGCATCTGCCAAAGATCTGAGGTCTATGTATTTTCACAGGTTGCTAAATATGGCCAAGCTTCCAGCAGTGGGGGTTTCCTCTGGGAGCAAGAGTCAGATGACAAGACATTGTCATTCTGCAAGCTATCCCAGCAGTAATATTTGAGATATTAATTTGAGAAGTATCTTAGAGAGACAGAACATTCTGCATCATCTCTTGGACCTAACAATTAGAAGATCCAGTCACCACAACATCTGTCTTGCTCTATAAATAAATTTCTAGGGTATAGTAGCTATCTTAGTCAGGAATATAGTAAAGCTTATTTTAGATAGTTTTCTTTATTTATTTGACACTGTCCTGCAATACAGTTTTTAATATTTCCTGTGGTTTTAAACTTTGATGTCACTTTGAATATATATTTAGTATTGTCTTGTTCTTTTATTTGTTATTAAATATATTTGAATCTTTCATTGTGGCTGATCTGTGTAAAGATATTTAAGTTTTGAGAGTACTTTCATATTTATTTGGTGACACTGTGTCAGCCACTCCTAATAGCCTTGCTCATGGTCAAACTACCATTTGTGTTAATATTAATATTACACAGTAAGACTGGACACTCTTTAAGGGCATTAAAGTAGCTGATAAGGAGTTGACTTTTGGCAATGGTAACTACCTTATAATCTGGGCAGAAGGGGTCATAGCTAGTAAATCTGTGCCAGCCTCTCCCAGGTGAGTGTGTGTGTGTCTGTAAATCAAACCTGAAAGAGTGTGTGTCAGTTACCTGGTTGGACAAAGAGGGTGCTGGTGGCTCTTGCCTTGGTCACTCAGCTGATATCACAACTCTATAGCTGTGCCAGTGGGGAGTCTTACTGTGAATTTGGAGAAAGAGGGAGTCCGGAACTGACTGTGGTCTATGTGTGATCTTAAGAAAAATTGCACTTGATGCAAAGAGCAGCATCTTGAAATAATCCTCCCAGTGTATGCCCCCCACTGTTGCCAGAGGTGAGAATTGAGGCTCCTTGATTACTGGTCCACTGGTGGTTTGTCACATCTTACACCAGGCAGAGCAGACCTATACCATCATTGGCCTGCATTTTACACCATGCTGCTCAGGCATGCCGAGTCACGGGCAGTGTCTTATACCATGCTGAGCAGACATGTACAGTTATGGGCCTGTATGATGGACACCATGCTGAACAGACATGCAGAGACAGGGGTTTGTTTATTACACCAGGTAGAGCAGACATGCACCATCATAGACCTGTGTCTTATACCATGCGGAGCAGATATGCACCATCCTGGGATTGTGTCATACACTAGGTAAAGCAGACATGCACAGCCATGGCCCTGTGTCTTACACCAGGTGGAGCAGAAATGTACAGTCATGGGCTTGTGTCTTAAACACAGAGCAGACATGCACAGTCATGAGCCTGTCACTTACACCATGCTGACAAGACATGAACAATCATGAGCCTGTGTTTTACTCCATGCTGAGCAGACATGCACTGTCATGGGCCTGTGTCTTACACCATGCTGAGCAGGCATGCTAATACAAGCTCTTGTCTCTTACACCAGGCAGAGCAGACAGGCACAATCATGGGGCTGTGTCTTACAAGAGACGGAGCAGACATGCAGAGACATTGGGCTGCATCTTGCATCACACAGAGGAGGCATGGACAGTCATGGGCCAGTGTCTTACACCATGATGAGAAGACAAAGTCCACACACTGGGTTTTATACCATGCTGGGCAGACATGCACCATCATGGGCCTGTGTCTTACACCATGCTGAGCAGAGATGCAGAGACAGGGTTTGTATCTTACACCATGCTGAGCAGAGACAGGGTTTGTATCTTACACCATGCTGAGCAGAAATGCAATGTCATGGGCCAGTGTCTTACACACCATGCTAAGTAGACATGCAGAGACAGGGGCTTCTTTATTACACCAGGTAGACCAGACATGCACCATCATGGGCCTGTCTTACACCAGGCAGAGCAGACATGCACAGTCATGAACCTGTGTATTATGCCAGGTGGAGCATACATGCAGAGACATGTGCTTGTGTCTTACACCATGCATTGCAGACATGCACAGTCATGGGCCTATTTCTTATACTATGCTGAGCAGACATGCACTATCACAGGCCTTGTCACTTATACCAGTCAGAGCAGACATGTAGAGACAGGGGCACATGTCTTACACCAGGTAGAGCAGACATGCACAGACAGGGACTTGTGTCTTACACCATGTAGAGCAGTTCAGCAGATATGCAAAGTCATGGACCTGTCTGTTACACCAGGCACAGCAGACATGCACAGTTGTGGGTCTTTGTCTTACACCAGGTAGAACAGACATGCACAGTCATGGGGCTGTCTCTTCCGCCATGCTGAGCAGATATGTAGATAGGGACTTCTGTCTTACACCAAACAGAGCAGACTTGCAGAGACACAGGCTTGTCTTGCACCATGCAGAGCAGACATGCACAGTCTTGGGCTTGTGTCTTACCTCAGTTAGAGCAGGTATGCACAGTTATGGGCCTGTGTCTTACAGCATGCTGAGCAGACATGCACCATCACAGGCCTGTGTTTTACAACATGTTGAGCAAACATGCAGAGACAGGGACTTGTGTCTTACACCATGTGGAGGAGAGATAAACAGTCATGGGCATGAAACTGGATGTTAACTCAGTCCAGCAAACTTTAGGGAAATATCTGAAATTAAATTACTTTATAGGCAAGGTCGGAGACACAATGTCTGTACTAGAGAGCTTTCTGTATTTTCTTTATGGTGACATAATTACTAGTCTTGAAATGTGGAGAATGTAATTGTTTTATGACTTCTAGCATCTGCCAAAGATCTGAGGTCTATGTATTTTCACAGGTTGCTAAATATGGCCAAGCTTCCAGCAGTGGGGGTTTCCTCTGGGAGCAAGAGTCAGATGACAAGACATTGTCATTCTGCAAGCTATCCCAGCAGTAATATTTGAGATATTAATTTGAGAAGTATCTTAGAGAGACAGAACATTCTGCATCATCTCTTGGACCTAACAATTAGAAGATCCAGTCACCACAACATCTGTCTTGCTCTATAAATACATTTCTAGGGTATAGTAGCTATCTTAGTCAGGAATATAGTAAAGCTTAGTTTAGATAGTTTTCTTTATTTATTTGACACTGTCCTGTAATACAGTTTTTAATATTTCCTGTGGTTTTAAACTTTGATGTCACTTTGAATATATATTTAGTATTGTCTTGTTCTTTTATTTGTTATTAAATATATTTGAACCTTTCATTGTGGCTGATCTGTGTAAAGATATTTAAGTTTTGAGAGTACTTTCATATTTATTTGGTGACACTGTGTCAGCCACTCCTAATAGCCTTGCTCATGATCAAACTACCATTTGTGTTAATATTAATATTACACAGTAAGACTGGACACTCTTTAAGGGCATTAAAGTAGCTGATAAGGTGTTGACTTTTGGCAATGGTAACTACCTTATAATCTCGGCAGAAGGGGTCGTAGCTAGTAAATCTGTGCCAGCCTCTCCCAGGTGTGTGTGTGTGTGTGTGTGTGTGTGTGTGTGTGTGTGTGTCTGTAAGTCAAACCTGAAAGAGTGTGTGTCAGTTACCTGGACAGAGACATGAAACACTGGTTGGACAAAGAGGGTGCTGGTGGCTCTTGCCTTGGTCACTCAGCTGATATCACAACTCTATAGCTGTGCCAGTGGGGAGTCTTACTGTGAATCTGGAGAAAGAGGGAGTCCGGAACTGACTGTGGTCTATGTGTGCTCTTAAGAGGAATTGCACTTGATGCAAAGAACAGCATCTTGAAATAATCCTCCCAGTGTTTGCCCCCCACTGTTGCCAGAGGTGAGAATTGAGGCTCCTTGATTACTGGTCCACTGGTGGTTTGTCATATCTTACACCAGGCAGAGCAGACCTACACCATCATTGGCCTGCATTTTACACCATGCTGCTCAGGCATGCCGAGTCATGGGCAGTGTCTTATACCATGCTGAGCAGACATGTACAGTTATGGGCCTGTATGATGGACACCATGCTGAACAGACATGCAGAGACAGGGGTTTGTTTATTACACCAGGTAGAGCAGACATGCACCATCATAGACCTGTGTCTTACACCATGCGGAGCAGACATGCACCATCCTGGGATTGTGTCATACACTAGGTAAAGCAGACATGCACAGCCATGGCCCTGTGTCTTACACCAGGTGGAGCAGAAATGTACAGTCATGGGCTTGTGTCTTAAACACAGAGCAGACATGCACAGTCATGAGCCTGTCACTTACATCATGCTGACAAGACATGAACAATCATGAGCCTGTGTTTTACTCCATGCTGAGCAGACATGCACTGTCATGGGCCTGTGTCTTACACCATGCTGAGCAGGCATGCTAATACAAGCTCTTGTGTCTTACACCAGGCAGAGCAGACAGGCACAGTCATGGGGCTGTGTCTTACAAGAGATGGAGCAGACATGCAGAGACATTGGGCTGCATCTTGCATCACACAGAGGAGGCATGGACAGTCATGGGCCAGTGTCTTACACCATGCTGAGAAGACAAAGTCCACACACTGGCTTTTTTATACCATGCTGGGCAGACATGCACCATCATGGGCCTGTGTCTTACACCATGCTGAGCAGAGATGCAGAGACAGGGTTTGTATCTTACACCATGCTGAGCAGAGACAGGGTTTGTATCTTACACCATGCTGAGCAGAAATGCAATGTCATGGGCCAGTGTCTTACATCATGCTAAGCAGACATGCACAGTCATGAGCCTGTGTCTTACACACCATGCTAAGTAGACATGCAGCGACAGGGGCTTCTTTATTACACCAGGTAGACAAGACATGCACCATCATGGGCCTGTCTTACACCAGGCAGAGCGGACATGCACAGTCATGAAACTGTGTATTATGCCAGGTGGAGCATACATGCAGAGACATGTGCTTGTGTCTTACACCATGCATTGCAGACATGCACAGTCATGGGCCTATTTCTTATACTATGCTGACCAGACATGTACTATCACAGGCCTTGTCACTTATACCAGTCAGAGCAGACATGTAGAGACAGGGGCACATGTCTTACACCAGGTAGAGCAGACATGCACACACAGGGACTTGTGTCTTACACCATGTAGAGCAGTTCAGCAGATATGCAAAGTCATGGACCTGTCTGTTACACCAGGCACAGCAGACATGCACAGTTGTGGGTCTTTGTCTTACACCAGGTAGAACAGACATGCACAGTCATGGGGCTGTCTCTTCCGCCATGCTGAGCAGATATGTAAATAGGGACTTCTGTCTTACACCAAACAGAGCAGACTTGCAGAGACAAAGGCTTGTCTTGCACCATGCAGAGCAGACGTGCACAGTCTTGGGCTTGTGTCTTACCTCAGTTAGAGCAGGTATGCACAGTTATGGGCCTGTGTCTTACAGCATGCTGAGCAGACATGCACTATCACAGGCCTGTGTTTTACAACATGTTGAGCAAACATGCAGAGACAGGGACTTGTGTCTTACACCATGTGGAGGAGAGATAAACAGTCATGGGCATGAAACTGGATGTTAACTCAGTCCAGCAAACTTTAGGGAAATATATAAAATTAAATTACTTTATAGGCAAGGTCGGAGACACAATGTCTGTACTAGAGAGCTTTCTGTATTGTCTTTATGGTGAAATAATTACTAGTCTTGAAATGTGGAGAATGTAATTGTTTTATGACTTCTAGCATCTGCCAAAGATCTGAGGTCTATGTATTTTCACAGGTTGCTAAATATGGCCAAGCTTCCAGCAGTGGGGGGTTCCTCTGGGAGCAAGAGTCAGATGACAAGACATTGTCATTCTGCCAGCTATCCCAGCAGTAATATTTGAGATATTAATTTGAGAAGTATCTTAGAGAGACAGAACATTCTGCATCATCTCTTGGACCTAACAATTAGAAGATCCAGTCACCACAACATCTGTCTTGCTCTATAAATACATTTCTAGGGTATAGTAGCTATCTTAGTCAGGAATATAGTAAAGCTTAGTTTAGATAGTTTTCTTTATTTATTTGACACTGTCCTGCAATACAGTTTTTAATATTTCCTGTGGTTTTAAACTTTGATGTCACTTTGAATATATATTTAGTATTGTCTTGTTCTTTTATTTGTTATTAAATATATTTGAACCTTTCATTGTGGCTGATCTGTGTAAAGATATTTAAGTTTTGAGAGTACTTTCATATTTATTTGGTGACACTGTGTCAGCCACTCCTAATAGCCTTGCTCATGGTCAAACTACCATTTGTGTTAATATTAATATTATACAGTAAGACTGGACACTCTTTAAGGGCATTAAAGTAGCTGATAAGGAGTTGACTTTTGGCAATGGTAACTACTTTATAATCTGGGCAGAAGGGGTCATAGCTAGTAAATATGTGCCAGCCTCTCCCAGGTGTGTGTGTGTGTGTGTGTGTGTGTGTGTGTGTGTGTCTGTAAATCAAATCTGAAAGAGTGTGTGTCAGTTACCTGGACAGAGACATGAAACACTGGTTGGACAAAGAGGGTGCTGGTGGCTCTTGCCTTGGTCACTCAGCTGATATCACAACTCTATAGCTGTGCCAGTGGGGAGTCTTACTGTGAATCTGGAGAAAGAGGGAGTCCGGAACTGACTGTGGTCTATGTGTGCTCTTAAGAGGAATTGCACTTGATGCAAAGAGCAGCATCTTGAAATAATCCTCCCAGTGTATGCCCCCCACTGTTGCCAGAGGTGAGAATTGAGGCTCCTTGATTACTGGTCCACTGGTGGTTTGTCACATCTTACACCAGGCAGAGCAGACCTACACCATCATTGGCCTGCATTTTACACCATGCTGCTCAGGCATGCCAAGTCATGGGCAGTGTCTTATACCATGCTGAGCAGACATGTACAGTTATGGGCCTGTATGATGGACACCATGCTGAACAGACATGCAGAGACAGGGGTTTGTTTATTACACCAGGTAGAGCAGACATGCACCATCATAGACCTGTGTCTTACACCATGCGGAGCAGACATGCACCATCCTGGGATTGTGTCATACACTAGGTAAAGCAGACATGCACAGCCATGGCCCTGTGTCTTACACCAGGTGGAGCAGAAATGTACAGTCATGGGCTTGTGTCTTAAACACAGAGCAGACATGCACAGTCATGAGCCTGTCACTTACACCATGCTGACAAGACATGAACAATCATGAGCCTGTGTTTTACTCCATGCTGAGCAGACATACACTGTCATGGGCCTGTGTCTTACACCATGCTGAGCAGGCATGCTAATACAAGCTCTTGTGTCTTACACCAGGCAGAGCAGGCAGGCACAGTCATGGGGCTGTGTCTTACAAGAGACGGAGCAGACATGCAGAGACATTGGGCTGCATCTTGCATCACACAGAGGAGGCATGGACAGTCATGGGCCAGTGTCTTACACCATGTTGAGAAGACATTCAGTCATGGGCCTGTGTGTTACACCATGCTGAGCAGACATGCACCATCATGGATCTGTGTCTTACAACATGCTGAGTAGACTTGATAGTACAGGTGCTTGTATCTTATACCATGTAGAGCAGACATGCACAATCATGGGTTGGTGTCTTACACCATTCTGAGAAGACATGCACCATGGTGGGCCTATGTCTTCTGCTATGCTAAGAAGACATGCAGAGACAGAGTCTTGTGTCTTATACAATGCAGAACAGACATGCAGAGACAGGGCCTGTTTCTTACACCATGCTGAGCAGACATGCAACATTCTAGGCCAGCATATTTACCCAATATTCAGCAGATATACAGAGGCAGGGACTTTTTATTACACCAGGTGGAGCAGACCACCATCATGGATCTGTGTCTTACACCAGGCAGAGCAGACATGCAGAGACTGGGGCTTGTGTCTTACACCAGGCAGAGTAGGCATGCACCGTCATGGCCTGTGTCTTACACTAGGCAGAACAGTTATACTGGCCTGTGTCTTATACCTTGTAGAGTAGACCTGCACAGTCATGGGCATATACCTTGCACCATGCTGAGCAAACATGCAGAGATGGGCGCTTGTGTCTTACCAAAAATCCAAAGAAACAAGAACAGCACATAGGTAAACCAGGCAGGATACAAAATGCAAAATGGTAGTAAAAAAATCCAAAGCCTGGAAATGTTGAGGTAAAATGGAGCGTTTATTCCAAATGGGAAAAAAATCACAAAGCTTTTGGGATCAACCCTTCATCAGTTTGTAGATAAAATCAAATGCCTTCATTTAGATAGGAAATTCAAACCATAAAACTAAGCACATGACACAGTTGTATTAAGCACTTCAGTTTAGACACATATACAGGTAAAATGTTACTAAAAGTCAGTATAGCCATAAAATAAATAAACATTGAACTAAGACCCATCCACACAAGATATTATTTCAAAGTTAACAGTCTTCTTTTTTAAATAGGTTTAATGCTTACTGTCATATTTAAACCTGGAAAACAATCAGCTTCTAAATGTGAGATCCATGAGTATTCACATACTTCTAACTCATTAAGACCCCACCTTTTTTTCTTCTGTCTGATGTCAATCACTCTAAAGTTAAATGTATGTGTACTTCCTTTCTCCCTTATATGTTTACACACCGCTTTAGTTGCTACCTCTCTACATATTTCACATTTGTGTGCAATAATTCTGTTCATGTTTGGAATAAATGCTGTATTTTACTTCAACATTTCCAGGCTTTGGATTTTTTTTACTACTGCTTGTGTCTTACCCCAAACAGAGCAGATATGCAGAGACAGAGGCTTGTGTCTTACGTCATGCTTAGCAGACATGCACAGTCATGGGTCTGTCTCTTACTCCATTTAGAGCAGACATGCAGGGGCTTGTGTCTTACACCAAGAAGAGGAGACATGTACAATCATGACCCTATGTCTTACATCATGCTGATCAGCATGCAGAATTAGGGTCCTGTATCTTACACCTTGCTAAGGAATATGCACAGTAATGGGCCTGTCTTACACCATAATGAGCAGACATGTAGAGACAGGGGCTTGTGTCTTATACCAGGCAGAGGAGACAGGCACAGTCAGTGCCTGTGTCTTGCACCCAGCAGAGCAGACCTGCAGAGAGAGGGGGCTGTGTCTTACACCAGGCAAAGCAGACATGCACAATCATGGACCGGTATCTTACACCATTCAGAGCAGACATGCACCATGATTGGCCTATGTCTCCCAGCATGCTAAGAAGACATGCAGAGACAGGCCCCTGTGTCTTACACCATGCAGTGCAGACATGCAACATTCTAGGCCAGCATCTTACACCATGCTCAGCAGACATGCAGAGACAGGGACTTTATTACACTAGGTAGAGCAGACATGCAACATCATGGCCCTGTGTCTTACACCAGGCAGAGCAGACATGCAGAGACAGGGGCTTGTGTCTTACACCAGGCAGAGTAGACATGCACAGTCATGGCCTGTGTCTTACAATGTGCTTAGCAGACATGCACCACCACAGGCCTGTGTCTTACACCAGGCAGAGTAGACATGCACAGTCATGGGCATGTACCTTGCACCATGCTGAGCAAACATGCAGAGACGGGTGCTTGTGTCTTACCAAAAATCCAAAGAAACAAGAACAGCACATAGGTAAACCAGGCAGGATACAAAATGCAAAACAGTAGTAAAAAAATCCAAAGCCTGGAAACATTGAGGTAAAATGCAGCGTTTATTGCAAACAGGAACAAAAAAATCACAAAGCTTTTGGGATCAGCCCTTCATCAGTGTGTAAAAAAGAAATCAAATGCCTTCATTTAAATAGGAAATTCAAACCATAAAACTAATCACATGACAGTTGTATTAAGCACTTCAGTTTAAAGACACATATAAAGGTAAAATGTTACTAAGTCAGTATAGGCATAAAATAAGTAAAACATTGAACTAAGACCCATCCACACAAGATGTTATTTCAAAGTTAACTGTCTGCCTTCTTTTAAAATAGGTTTAATGCTTACTGCAGTATTTAAATCTGGAAAACAATCAGCTTCTAAAAGTGTGATCCATGAGTATTCACATACTTCTAACTCATTAAGATCCCCCCTTTGTTTCTTCTGTCTGATGTCAATCACTCTAAAGTTAAATGTATGTGTACTTCCTTTCTCCCTCATATGCTTACACAAAGCATTAGTTGCTCTCTCTCTACGTATTTCAGATTTGTGTTCAATAATTCTGTTCATGTTTGGAATAAATGCTGCATTTTACCTCAACATTTCCAGTCTTTGGATTTTTTACTACTGCTTGTGTCTTACCCCAAACAGAGCAGATATGCAGAGACAGAGGCTTGTTTCTTACGTCATGCTGAGCAGACATGCACAGTCATGGGCCTGTGTCTCTCTCCACTTAGAGCAGACATGCAGGGGCTTGTCTTACACCAAGAAGAGGAGACATGTACCATCATGGCCATATGTCTTGCATCATGATGAACAGCATGCAGAATCATGGTCCTGTATCTTACACCTTGCTGAGGAGTGTGCACAGTAATGGGCCTGTGTCTTTGTCTTACACCATAATGAGCAGACATGCACTATCACAGGCCTGTGTCTTATACCAGGCAGAGCAGCCATGCAGAGACAGGAGCCTGTGTCTTACACTAGGTATAACAGACATGCGGAGACAGGGGCCTGTGTGTTACACCATGCTGAGCAGACTTGCACAGTCATGGCCCTGCATCTTATACCATGCTGAGCACACATGCACAGTCATGAGCCTGTATCATGCACCATGATGAGAAGACATGCAGACACAGGGCATGTATTTTACACCAAGTAGAGCAGATGTGCATTGACATGGGCTTGTGTCTTACACCATGCTGAGCAGACATACACAGTCATGGGACAGTGCTTTACAGCAGGTAGAGCAGACACAGTCATGGGCCTGAGTTTTACACCAGGCAGAGCAGACATGCACAGTTATGGGCTTGTGTCTTACATCAGGAAGAGCAGACATGCACAGTCATGGGCCTGTCTCTTTCACCATGCTGACAAAACTTGCACAGTCATGGGCCTGAGTCGTACACCATGCTGAAGACATGCAAAGTCATGAGCTTGTGTTTTGCGCCATGCTGAGCAGACATGCACCATCATGGGTCTGTGTCTTATAACATGCTGAGTAGATATGCCAGTACAGGTGCTTGCGTCTTTCACCATGTAGAGCAGACATGCACAGTCATGGGTCAGTGTCTTACACCATTCTGAGCAAACATGCACCGTGATGGGCCTGTCTTCCACCATGCAAAGAAGACATGCAGAGACAGGGTCTTGTGTCTTATACAATGCAGAACAGACATGCACTGTCATGGGCCTGTTTCTTACACCATGCTGAGCAGACATGCAACATTCTAGGCCAGCATCTTACACCCTTTTCAGCAGACATACAGAGGCAGGGACTTTTTATTACACCAGGTAGAGCAGTCATGCACCATCATGGACCTGTCTTATACTATCTGGAGCAGACCTGCAATGTCATGGCCCTGTGTCTTGCACCAGGCAGAGCAGACATGCATAGTCATGGGCCTGTGTCTATCTCTGTGCTGTAAAGAAATGCACAGTCATGGGCTTGTGTCTTACACCATGCTGAGCAGACATGCTCCATCATGGGCTTGTGTCTTACACCAGGTCAAGCCCACATGCACAGTCATGGGCCTGTGTCTTACAACATGCTGAGTAGACATGCACAGTGATATGCTTTTGTCTTACACCATGCTGAACAGACATGGAGAGACAGGAGCCTGTGTCTTACACCAAGCAAGGCAGTCATTTAGAGACAAGGGCTTCTGTTTTACAATATGCTGAACAGACATGTATAGTC